>NW_009952574.1:879965-880460 GCF_000747805.2 Chaetura pelagica | reverse complement strand
AAACCGCCACGGTGGGGACGACGGCAGGAGTGGTGGTGCCCACCGCCCCGCTTGAGACCGCCGCAGTCGGGACCCCTGTGGTGCTGCAGTGATCTCCATCCTGGTGGTCGAGACCAGCAGGATGGAAACCACCGTGGTGTCATCCCACCCACCCCATCTGGCCACCCATGCTGCCATCCCTCTGTCCTTCCCAAGACGCCAGCACTCCCGGGCAGCCCTGTGCCAACACTTCCCAAATATCTCCCCCCCACCCACTTTTAAGTAACCAAGGGCTGCTTTAAGCCAAACCCCCCAGCACCCCTCCCTGCACGCCCCAAAAGATGGTGGGGAGCAGGGGTGCTGTTGCCAGCCCTCACCACTCAGCCGGAGGGTGCCACGTCCCCACGACGACCACGCCGGAGCTGCAGCAGGGCTGGCTGCAAACCCCGCGGGCAGGAGGGCATCACCAGGAGGAGCAGGGGGGGTGACACAAGGGGCTTTTTCCCCCCACGCCCT
>NW_009952574.1:875980-879657 GCF_000747805.2 Chaetura pelagica | reverse complement strand
CACCTACCGAGATGGGCTCCTGGGTGCCCGCCCCAGCATCGCACCTATCGCCCCCTCTTCTCCTATCACCCCCTCTTCTCCTATCACCCCCTCTTCTCCTATCACCCCCTCTTCTCTCACCCCCTCTTCTCCCCGCAGCACCGAGGGGCACGGCGGAATCCCGGGGCTCTCCCAGCCCCCTCCACACCCCACAGCACCACATCGGCACCGGGCTGCTCCTGCCCCAGTTAAACCTGCCTGGAAACGTTCAGTTTTCCTCCAGAACCAGCCAGGAAAGCCTTCACAAACTTCTCCGGAGCTGCTGCAATCCACCCAGTCACTTCCTGGCCCTGCTGCCTTTGAAGAACCTCTAGCACTGCTTGTAATTAAAACATTCTTCTTTCCTTTTTTTTTTTTTTTTTTTTTTAGAACGAGGAAATAAAATGCAAACCACTGTGTCATGGCATTAACGACACAGACTGTTGTTTTTCTGGGGGGAGATGTTGTTCTATTCCTATTTGATTTAGGTGCTTTTATAAGTGAACCTTGGTAATCGGCACAGGAGGGTTTGCTCCAAGCTCCTCACAGGCACAGGAAAGCCAGCAGTGAAATAATTCAACACAATCAACAGGAAATAAACCCTCTCTTTTTTTTGCTAAATAAGAATAATGAAGCACTGAAACAGAGCAGAGGCTCTCAGTGGGCACCAGGCATCAGTATCAGATGCCACAGGATGCTACGGGTGCTGCCCCTGGGCCTCAGTGACCCAAAGTTTAGGCTGGACATGGGAAATGCTCATTACAACCCTGGACCCAAGTGCAGGTGAGGTGGGACAGCTCGGGACCTCTGCAGAGGCTGGGCAAGGCAGGGACAGAGCTGGTAGCCCAGCCTGGGGTGATGGTTGCCCACAGAAGGTTAGGAGCCTTTGAGGGAAAAGAGGGGGCAGTGCTAGACCAGGTGATTGACCCGAGCACAGTGAGGGAGATTTCCTCCAAAAGAAGATTGTTGTCCACTTGACTGAGGACCTTAACCCCACAGAGCACTCACAGCCTAAAATCTGTAGTTCCTCATCGGCTTTCCGAGGGCAGGGAGAGGGATCTGCTCTGCTTCCCCCCCACACAACCTCCTCCATGCCTTACAGGTAACTTCGCACACACTGATGCAGTAATTCTGACCATTTCAGGAGAGAACATTTCCTTTAAAACATGTCCCTTTTTTGGGGCAGCAAATAAGATTATTTCTCACTGAGCTGGTTTTCAATCCCTCTGCAGCAACACAGGTGCCCTGTGAGGCTCGTGGGTGGCCAGACCACAACTTGCACCCTCCAGCAGCTCCAGCAGACCTGCCCACCTTTAGTGCAGAGGCTCCTCAGGAAACTCTCACTCTCTCCTTATTAACTGTTTGCTTCTGCAACCAGCCATCAAGAGATTTGCTCCGATGCAGGGAAATTATTCCTCCCACCCCCTTGCTCCACACCAGAGGGACCTGCACAATTAGAAACACTTTAGATACTTGACTCATGCTCAAGCCTCAACAAACAAAAGTCGCAAGGAGAAAGCTGATGTTTTCCAGGCCCAATTAGCATCACGCTGTAATTACAGCTTGTGGCAGCCACATTCCCCAGTACTGCCCCAAATCTCTCCCTGGCTTCATCCCCTCACCTGGCACTGGCCACACACACACACACACACACACACGCAGCTTCTTCCTCCCCATCCATCGCCACACGCCTGTGTCCTACAGCTCTTTGGTGCGTGATGCCCACAGAGTGGATAATTAGCTAAATGAATTAACTGACATCCATACTTGTAATTAGCAACCGGTTACAAGCAGCTATTCTCCTTGGGACAAGGAAAATTTCTTGGGGACTGGTGTTAACATACTGTAAAATCATGAATAGTAAATAAGCAGGGCCGTGCGTAGCGCCCGGTCCTGGCGCCCCATTTCTTCCCTCCCTCAGCCATAAAAGCTGCTCCACCATAAACAAGCCCGTGCAAAAGCTAAGCAGGCTGAGAGACATGTTGGGAATGCTGCTGCTGCTGGGAAGGAGGAGAAGTTTCCAGCTTGGGAAGGAATCACAGCCAGATGGGCGGCCTCCAGCCGGCAGCTCCCGCCGGCTCCCCCGGCTCAACCCTTTCTTTCTCCAGCAGAGTTTGCAGTCAGGCCCAGGCACTGGAGGCTGCTTGTGCAAAGCAACAGGAATTGGATGTCCTGAGTGTTAATTAAACCATTAGTTACCGCCGAGAAATGAAGGGGGGAAAAAATGTGACCTATTAGTTTTACTGCTTCGTGTTGGTTGGACGGATAAATTCCTCTCTGGCTTTGCAGTGGAAGAAAAGGGCAGTGGCATCAGTCAGACCTGTGCTGAGCTGTAGGTTTTCTTGGCTATTTAAGGGGAGGGTGACGAGTACCAACATGGGACCTGCACAGTCACAGCTGATCCCAGCAGCCCCACAAAGCCAGAAGTGAGACACCAGGGCCAGGGCTGGTGGAGACCAGCCCAAGCAGCTTGGGAAAGAGCCCCAGGTGGGGGGGGATCAGGATGCTGGGGGTTTGGAGATGCTTTCAGGGTGGCCCTCCTGTGCAGGTCGGTGGTGCAGGCAGTGGGTCTCTTCTCCCTTGGAAATGCCTCCCAAAACCAGAGTGCCAATGGGAAGAAGGGAGGGCAGCAGGGCAGGCACCACTGTGCAAACAGCTCGTTATGGAAAAGGGGGGAATAAGTGATCCTAATGGACCAGCTTAATAAATCAAATCCTCGTGTCGTTTTGCTGCATCAGGAGCTGCTGCAGCACCGAGAGCCACACCGTGGCTGCACTGCCTGTCTGGGCTGGGGCTTCTGCATCCTCCCAGGATGGAGAGGGTGACCCCCCCCCAGCCACTCGGGGCCCTCTGCTCCCCCAGGGCGGCTGCAGCAACACCTGCTGCAGGATGGGGCAATGGAATGGGGTGATGGAATAGGGTGATGGGATGGGGTGATAGGATGGGGTGACAGCACCCCACAACCCAGGGTGTCCCCTGGAGAGGGGCTCTCCCCCAGCTCCTGGCACAGGATCAGGGCCACGTTGCTCTGCCAGGAGTCCTGTTCTTGGCTCCTCCGAGCTGTCAAAGCTCTAGATTTCTCTGGCAGCTCTTGGAGTTTAAAGGCAGGGGAAAAAAAAGAAAAAAAATAATGATAAAAAAATGCTGGAGCTCAGAAGGGAGGCAGTTGGAAAGGCTGGGCCGGGGAGCTGTCACACCACCCTTGCAGCTATTACACACCTCGGTAAGTTCTCAAACACACAGGCTGCACAGGATAGCAGCGAGGCCAGGTTTTCTTTAGCTGCAGGCAAAGAAAAAAATAATTCAATTACAAAGTAACCTATTTTTCAGCTCCTCCATTGGTATTTACTTAATTTTCTAAGGCCGGCTTGCCCGCCCCGAGACGGAGAGGAGGAGGGAGGCCGAGTGCCCTCCTGCTAAGCCGGGCTCTGCACACGGTGGGGCTTATTTTGGTTAAACTCAAACGTGAAAGGCCAGAGGTTGGTTTGAAGGCGGGTGGGTGAGCGGGGACAGCGTGTGACACCGGGCAGCAGCACAGGGACGGATCAGCGGCAGGGATGGGGAGCACCGGGGGATCCGCAGGGAGCAGGACCTCCTGGAGAAGGTTTGGGAGGTGCCCAGGAACAGGCTGGTGGCTCCTGGGGGGCAGGTGCCGAGTC
>NW_009952574.1:872259-873423 GCF_000747805.2 Chaetura pelagica | reverse complement strand
CAGGGCTGTTGGAGACCAGCCCAAGCAGCTTGGGAAAGAGCCCCAGGTGGGGGGGGATCAGGATGCTGGGGGTTTGGAGATGCTTTCAGGGTGGCCCTCCTGTGCAGGTCGGTGGTGCAGGCAGTGGGTCTCTTCTCCCTTGGAAATGCCTCCCAAAACCAGAGTGCCAATGGGAAGAAGGGAGGGCAGCAGGGCAGGCACCACTGTGCAAACAGCTCGTTATGGAAAAGGGGGGAATAAGTGATCCTAATGGACCAGCTTAATAAATCAAATCCTCGTGTCGTTTTGCTGCATCAGGAGCTGCTGCAGCACCGAGAGCCACACCGTGGCTGCACTGCCTGTCTGGGCTGGGGGTTCTGCATCCTCCCAGGATGGAGAGGGTGACCCCCTCCCAGCCACTCGGGGCCCTCTGCTCCCCCAGGGCGGCCGCAGCCAGTGATAGGATGGGGTGACAGCACCCCACAACCCAGGGTGTCCCCTGGAGAGGGGCTCTCCCCCAGCTCCTGGCACAGGATCAGGGCCACGTTGCTCTGCCAGGAGTCCTGTTCTTGGCTCCTCCGAGCTGTCAAAGCTCTAGATTTCTCTGGCAGCTCTTGGAGTTTAAAGGCAGGGGAAAAAAAAAAAGAAAAAAAATAATGATAAAAAAATGCTGGAGCTCAGAAGGGAGGCAGTTGGAAAGGCTGGGCCGGGGAGCTGTCACACCACCCTTGCAGCTATTACACACCTCGGTAAGTTCTCAAACACACAGGCTGCACAGGATAGCAGCGAGGCCAGGTTTTCTTTAGCTGCAGGCAAAGAAAAAAATAATTCAATTACAAAGTAACCTATTTTTCAGCTCCTCCATTGGTATTTACTTAATTTTCTAAGGCCGGCTTGCCCGCCCCGAGACCGAGAGGAGGAGGGAGGCCGAGTGCCCCCCTGCTAAGCCGGGCTCTGCACACGGTGGGGCTTATTTTGGTTAAACTCAAACGTGAAAGGCCAGAGGTTGGTTTGAAGGCGGGTGGGTGAGCGGGGACAGCGTGTGACACCGGGCAGCAGCACAGGGACGGATCAGCGGCAGGGATGGGGAGCACCGGGGGATCCGCAGGGAGCAGGACCTCCTGGAGAAGGTTTGGGAGGTGCCCAGGAACAGGCTGGTGGCTCCTGGGGGGCAGGTGCCGAGTC
>NW_009952574.1:871072-871487 GCF_000747805.2 Chaetura pelagica | reverse complement strand
GGGAAGAAGCCTCGTTGGAAGGCAGGGATGTTTTAGACAGCAAATCCCGGCCCTCTCAACGGCTGCGCTGCGCTCCCGTGAAACGGAGGAGTTGTTTCCAGGGGGTACCGGGATGTCCCGGTGCTGGGAGCCCGTCTCCTGCCTCCCCACCAGCGGGCATTGCCCTCCAGGGCTTGGCTTTCTCGTGGGAAGAGGGCTGGCAGCAGCCTGGAAAGTGAAACAAAACCAAACCCAACCGTTTGGTGAAAACTAAAATTCAGCATCCCCGTGGCTGCTGGGAGCACCGTCCTGCAGACAGGCTGGGGCCCGGCGTGCCAGGCGGGAATGCTGCCTGCATGGCTGTGTCCAGCCAGGATGGCTGGGGGCCTGGGGTGCCAGGTGGGAATGCTGCCTGCATGGCTGTGTTCAGCCAGGA
>NW_009952574.1:863515-871042 GCF_000747805.2 Chaetura pelagica | reverse complement strand
CGGGGAGCCCCGTCCTGCAGACAGGCTGGGGCCCGGCGTGCCAGGCGGGAATGCTGCCTGCATGGCTGTGTCCAGCCAGGATGGCTGGGGGCCTGGGGTGCCAGGTGGGAATGCTGCCTGCATGGCTGTGTCCAGCCAGGATGGCTGGGGGCCTGGGGTGCCAGGTGGGAATGCTGCCTGCATGGCTGTGTCCAGCCAGGATGGCAGCAGTGTCCGTCTGCAGCTGGACACCTGCCCTGTGGGCAAGGAGCTTGTCAGAGCTTCACATCAGCTGCTGAATAGATCCACGCGCTTCCGTTAAGTGCAGGGCAAAATTAAGGCTGTTCTGTTTGTTGTTTATGTGTTTTTGTAGGTGGTGTTGCAGCCCAGTAGTCCCAAGGCGCTGACAAAGAGCCGTCCTCCCCAGCGATGGGCACCCTGAACAGCCCCAGGTGGGAGCCAGCAGGCAGCAGTGGGTCAGCAGGCAGTGATGGACCAGCAGGTCAGGGAAGGGGCCAGGAGAAGGGGAGCTGCTCCAGGAGGTCAGGAAAGGCCAGCTAACCACCCGAGCTTGGGAACATCTTGGTATGGTCACAAGCTGCAGTGGCAGGGGCCTAGGGCTCCTTTCTGCTCCCGGGCAGGCAGGGCTGGGTGTGGGGACGTCGCCAGCCCAGGCTGGAGGCAGTAAAGCTCCTGGAGTGATGCAGCAAAACAGGCTGGAGTCGCGTGTCAAAATAAATCATCCATGGAGGCAAGGCAGAGAGAGGAGGAGGTTTTCTGCTCTCACGCCTCCCTGGATCTAACAAAGCCTCAGAAACCCCAGGCAGACAGCAAGAGCTGGGGCAGGGCAGGTCCTGTGGGCCCGGCTGCCCCAGAGCAGAGCCGGCCTTGGCTGGGCGCTTGGAGGCTCCCCCTCTCCCAGGAGATTGTTTTCCATCCCTTCCCAGCTTCTTTGCCTTCACCTTGTGGCAGGCAATGCACAGAGCTGCCAGGAGTGATAAAATGGCTGTCCCCCAAATTTATGGAGTTTAGCGGTGAGTAACTCTTGGAGGTGAAGTGGCCACTCAGCCAGGGGGGAGGAGAGCTTTCTTTCAGGATAAGCTCCCACAGGAGTGATGAGGGGCAAGCAGGAGCCTGGCCCCAGCCCCAACGACCAACAGGGACATGCCCCACAGCCCCCTGCCCCCCAACTCCTGGAGGTGGAGCATCGCCAGGCTGAGCTCCCTGTTTGCCCATGCTGGAGAACGCCAAAGGCTCATTTCCCATCCGCAGCGTGTTTATTAGGAGCTAAGTTATGAAGAGGCTTTGGCACATCTCCGACGCTCCCATGGAGCGTGTGTAGCACAGCAGAGATCACTGCTTTTGCCAGCACACCTGGGATTTCCACGCTGGACAGGTATTGCTCCCCATGCTCCATCCCAACAGCGAACTTCTCTCCCCCCTTCCCCAGCTAAAAGGTTGTATTGATGGGCTGTGGAGCAGCATCCCAATTTCTGGGGAAGCACAGCTGAGGCTGAGCAGGCTCCAGGCTCCAGCCTCCCCTTCACACCTCCCCCTCCCCACCCCAGCTCTGCTGCTCTAACATCCATCCTAAGTTTCTGAGCCTCTTCTAATTTTGGAGGCCGTTAGCAAAGCCGGCGCTCGTTGCAGCCAAACGAGACTGCCAGTGTTTCCTTTCAAAGCTGCTTTCACTCCGAAGGACTCTTCTAGACGATTTGCTTTTAATAGCAGGCTGCAGGGTGCAATGCCCAGCTCATGGCCGGGGCTCTCCCCAGTGTGGGAAGGGGACTGGGTGGCTTTGGGTGCAGGATTGGAGACCTTCATGGAGCCACATGCATCCAGCCTGGGCCACAACGTGCATCCCCTTCCCAATTCAGTGCAGCAAAGCTCCCCACTCTCTTGCAAAGCTGACCCCGCAGCAGCCCAGCCCTCTTTTCCCTCACCCAGTCATGAGGGAAATCTTTAAGACAGAGGGGACCAGTGTGAGTCCATAATTGTGCAAAGAGCTCTAAGGGAGAAGAGGCCAGAGGAGCTGGTGGAGAAACAGGAGCCAGCGAGGTCAGTGTGCTGGTAGGTGTGAGTGCTTTGAAAAACCCAATTGCTGCCTCAGTATAACCAGATTCGGGGAAAAAATGAAGCTGAAGTGTGAAAAATGAAAGTGAAAAGATAGGAACCAACCCACGGCTATTTATTCTAAAAATACTGACCTAAATACTTAAGCGCACATATAAAAGTAGTTGTCTTTGCCGATTTCCTTTATGAGAACCTCCTGGTTTGGTTATTATTTCACTCAGAAACCAGAAGATGAGGCTTTTCAGAGACAGCGAGGCTGTGTCCTAGCCTGACACACCCAAAAAGTTTGCTGTATGCCCAAAACTCAACCAAAAAAACTCAGCTTTGAAAGGAATTCATTAAGCTAACGAGGCCCTGTGGTTAGCAGCCCACACCTCCCCTGATCAGAACAGGAGAGGCTTCAGCTGGGTCTCGTGCAATGGTGCTTGTGTCTCTCACCAGGTGGGACAACGCTGGTGGCTGGGGACACTGCAGAGCCCCAGGGGCTGCACCTGGGGCACAGGCAGGGCTTGCAACAGGGTGAGAAATTTTGGGGCAGGTGTTGGGGCAGTGACCCCTGCACGAAGCATCCCTGAGCTTGTGGTCTGGGCAGCTGTTGTACACCTCTGGGCTGTTGTTGTTCGCAGCTGGGCTGTTGTAACCCCACCCTGGGCTGCTGTTGCAGGCAGTCACTGGCCCCTGCCCTCTCCCCACTCCTCTGGCAGCAGCCAGGGCAAGGATGCAAGAAGGCTGACAACAGGCTGAGCCTGCCTTGGTGCTGCGGTCCCAGGGCCAGCCAGGTGGCTGGGGACACTGCAGAAGAGCATTGCTGTCCTGCAGACAGCCCCCTAATTGGATATTTTGGGATTTCCCACATCTCTGGGGAGGTGTCTGGGCCAAGCACCAGGGTGTAGGGTGAGGAACAGCCGGGTGGGAGCCCCAGGTGGTGTCCGGGGACCCCTGTGTGGTCCCAGCCCCCGGTGTGGCACTGTGACCCTGCTCCACGTGTCCTTCTGAGGGGAGATCATGGAGGAGCATTACAGACGGAGGCAAAACGGATGGAGGAGCAGGCAGGAGTGCTGGGTCAGCAAGTCGCACAGGCTAGAGGCAGCCGGTGAGTGCTCGGGGGGAGAAGGGAGAGACCGTGCCTGAAACAGCAGCGGTGACAGCAGGCGGGCAAGCAGCTCCCGCCTGAGGGTCGGAGAGGGAGAGCTGGTCACAGCGTTTCCGTGTGACAAAGTGGAGGTGGAAGGCAGAGACATATTGGCTCGATGAAAAGGTACTCTTTTTTTGAGTTAGGACAAGAGGGGCTCAGGGCAGAGAGGGAGAGGGGGACCGTGCGTGGTCCGTGGCCTGGGGGCAAACCCGATGCCTGCAGCATCCTGGGATGGATGAGCGCTGGCCAAGTTGCCTCGCTGTGTCCAAGCAGGGCCAGGTTTGGAAACCTTGGAAACCTTTGGAAACCTTGCTACTGTGTGCAGCAAGAGCTGGCTTGGAAACCTTGGAGGATGCTGCAGAGGTGAGTGTCCCAGAGGACGCTGGCTCTGAGAGCAGGCTGCTGCCTGGGAAGCCTCTCATCCAGCTCCTGAGGACCCCCCCCCCCTTTCTCCCAGAAAGCTCCCAGGAGCTTTGGAGGAAACCCTAGCAGGCAGCAGAGCCAGTCAGACCTCACCTCACCCTGCAGCAGCTTTTGGCCTAGAATAAGGCTGCTAAAATGAGCACACGCCTTGCCACCAGGCGGGCAGCAGATGTGCGGCTCCTCGTGCGCACCCGTCCACCCTGCTGTGGGAGGACCCGTGGGGCCAGGGGCAGCAGAGGGGACATCTGCTCTGAAACCCAAGGTCACCCTCTGGCTGGCTCCTTGGAGCATCCTGGGAAAGCAGAGCCCAAGGGACGCTCTGCCCCTTGCAGGGCGCCGGCTGGCTCGGGGCGCTGACGGTGGCACGTATCAGGCAGGGACAGATGGGAGAGGGGACAGATAAGGGACTCAGCCGGGAGAAGGAGTGGGAGTGATAGGACCCGAAGGCACTGCCCAGGCGGAGGGAGGAGGCTCGAGACCAGACCCAAAAGATCTAGATTTAGATCCCATGATGCCAGCTGGATGCCTGCTCCCCACCTCAGTCCCTCCTGGCTGAGGGCAGGGGGACAAGGAAACCACTGGTGTTAAACTGCACGATGGTGCAGTGGGGCTCCTGCCTGGCTCCCGAGGCAGCTGCTGCCTGGGTGAGGGAGCAACCCTTGGCCTCAGGACTGCTGACACTGGGTGGCAGGTGGCACAGCCTGGAAGCTGTCCCTGCAGGATGAAGGATAGTCTGTAGAGAAGGAAACCCCAAAGCAGACACTTTGTCAGGGCTGCAGGGTGAGCAGGATCTGACATTTTGGGTTTTGCCTTTGCACAGCCTGCCCTGTTCCTTGGGAGTCCAACCACAGCACAGAGCACAAGTTTGGGGCTTGCAAGTTGACCGTGCTCCTCAGATGGGGAAATCCTTCTCCTGGCTGTTATCTTTGGCACTTTCTCCCTGCCAGCCTTCTACCTCTGTTTGTCTCCTCTGCAATGACAGGAACCCACAGAGTTAAAATCTCAGGAGTGCCAGCTGTGGGAATGCAGCATCATGTCCCAGCCTTCCTGAAGCCAGGAAATGCAGGAGCCTTGTCCCACATGGGTGCTCCTGCTTGGTGCTTTGCAGAGCCTGCCTGCAGCCGAGGTTAAGGCAGGGATTGTGGGTGAGGAATCCGAGCTGCCACGCAGGGAGCTGCTGGGGAAGAGCTGCCATGCTTTACATTCACAAGCCATCTATTTTGCAATAACTTCACCATGATGTTCCCACGTAGACAAGCCTAAGCTAGCATAGATAATGAAATGGGTTAAAGGAGACAGGCGGAGGGAGAGGAGAGGAGCCAGCAACTGGTAGTAAATCAGGGAGAGAACAGGGTTACTTTAAATTCAAGGACTCAGTGGCAGGGCAAGTTTGGTTTATGCCGAGAGGCATGGGGTTTAGAGGATGAAACACAGTTTGGGAAGACCTGTCTGTGTCCCTGTTACCCCACTCCTGCTCCTCCCTGTCCCTCAGTACCTGCCCATGGGTGTCACTGGGATTAAGCACAGCCAAGGGCTTCAACACAGCCTGGGTGGTAAAGGGCAGGCGAGGGATTCTGAAGGGGCTGCTGACCTGGTGGAGCAGGCAGCAGGCTCTGTTCCATGGAGGGATGGTCCTGCCAGCCCCCATCGGCCCGTGGTGAGGGCCCCAGGGGGACCCAGCTGCTGAGACTCCCTCACCTTTGGCACAGGTTTCAAGGCAGTCCAAACAAGCTAATTAAATCCTACTCTGCTTAATCAGAGCCATTGAACACCGGTCAGAAAAAATTAATCCCATGTTTTATTAGATGGTGTTTGAAGTCGTGTTTGGCACCTCATCCTTGGTTCTCATCTCCTTCTGGGGAAGGAAGAAGGACATCTGCGGGGAAGAGCGAGGGTGCAGCAGATGGCACTGGGAATGATTCAGGGGCTTGAGGAAGGAGCTGTGATTCCAGCGGCATCCCCGGGGAGGGGGGGACCAGACACCTCTCCCTGCATCCCACAGCCCACCCCCTCCCCGTGGCTGAGAGTCTGCGAGCCAGGCAGGCATCCCAAAAATACGTGTTCCTCCGCATTGCATGCTAATGGTTCCGAGCCATAGGTCCCACCGCAATTAAAGCACACAGAGCTTTAATATGCAACACAGAGAGGCCAGTCTTCCCACAGCTACTCCCTCCCAAACCTGTCCTTCCTGCTGCACATCCCTGCCCACAGGGAGCCTGCCCACGGGGATCCCACAGCAGCCCCGGCAGAGCTGCCGGCAGCACCCGGTGCGTTTGTCTTCCCCCTGCTGTGCCTGGGAGGTGCTGCCTTTCCCCCTGGCACCCGGCATGCTGCCTTTGGGCTTGGAGGATGGGTGCTGCCTTTCCCCCCTCCCCAGCACCTGGCATGCTGCCTTCAGGCTTGGAGGAGCAGGGTCTGGTCCGTTTGGTACCCGCTGGGTGGGTGCCGTGCAAGGTGGCTCTCCAATGGCTGGGAGAAATCCACAGGAGGATGGTTGAAACAACCAGCTGGGCTCTTCGTTTGGGGTTTTTTTATGAATTCTGGTGCCTTAATTGCTGCAACCCAATTAAAAAACGCCTGAGAAAGAGCAAGTCTGGCTGAGTAAGGCAGCCCACAGGTCATCTTCTGAGCCTTGGGTAGCCTCAGTACATCCTCCTGTGACTCGGCCAGGCAGAGCTGCTGGCTTTGGGTGTGGGGATTTCTGTTTTATCCCTCAATTTCTTGTCATAACTAGTGTTAAAACTTTGCGGAGCCATTTAATTGTGTTCTGCGGTGGTGATGATATGAAACAAAATTACTCTCCTTTCTGATCTTTAGCTAAGTTGGTCCAAAGCACTGGCTTATAATTGGGTCTAATCATCAGGTCACAGAAGATGTGAAGGCAGGGCTGGTACCCTGTGCATTCCCACGGGCCAGGAGTTTCCACCCTTGCTGGGCCAGCATTTAGCAGCTGGCAAGTCGGGCTCTGCCACCCTGGGATGGCAAGATTGATACTTTCTTTTGGTGCCACTTACGGGAAGCTTTCCAACTGCTCTTCTCCATCTCCCGTAGCAACAGCCAGGAACCAGAGCTGGTCTGGAGGAGAGGGAGAGCCAAGGCAGCTTCCCAGGTCCCCGGGCTGCCCTGCATCTTGGAGATGTCCTCCCTTCCTGGCTGGAGACCTGCAATCAGACCACTGCAGGCACCTAAGGAGGCAGCAATCCCGGATCCCATCGCATTTCCCTGGACTAGCTTCATGTCCCGAATGACCCCAGGGGTTGGGGAAAGGAGGTGGCTGGGTTTTGTCTACTCGTCTATCCCAGAAAATCAGGGAGTTAAAGGAAGACAAGCTCCTGGTGAGTGGAGCAGGGTGGTATTTTGGGCCCAGAGAGGCCCTTTTGCTGCCGTGGGCACGCTGTCAATGCCCGTGGCACGAATGCTTCCTACCTCCATGCAGAGGGTACAGAACACAAGGGTATTATTTTTAACCAGGGCTATTCAGTGAACATCTCACATGCTGCTGGAAGGTCAGAATTTATCCCATAGCCTCAGTCCCAGGGGAAGTTCCCAGTTATTTTTGAGCCTGTTGGAGGAGCAGAGGGACTCGAAGACTCGGGAGACACAAAGCCTGGGATGTGCCTGGTCTGGCCCTAGTCGTGCAGAGCCCAGGGCCCCTGACGCCTGTTCCTCCATCTCCACCATCACCCCAGCCCCACCCTGCCAAGCACAACTTGTGCAGGGCGCCAGGTTTTCTCTTCCCAAAGGCAGGATCTCCGGCGACTTCAGGTTCTGATCCTTCCCGACCTACCGCATGGCAAGGAGACCATTTCCTTTCTGTTTTGGTTCGGTGTTTTTTCCCCCCTCCCCAGCCCTGTTTGTTTCAAACCTCGCTTTTCGAGCGAGTCGAGCCCTGCTCGGGCAGGTCCCCACGGACGTGG
>NW_009952574.1:861843-862390 GCF_000747805.2 Chaetura pelagica | reverse complement strand
CCGCCGCATTCCCTGCCCCAGGCATTCCCTGCTGTCGCCGGAGGGTTGCCGGGCACATACGGCCCTGCTCGAACTGCTCCGGCGCCTGCAGGACGAGCCTCGGTGCGTGCAACCATTTCACCGCTCGGTAACTCCCCGCACCCCCCGTCTGTGCCGGGTTTTGGGTGGGTTTGTTGGGTTTTTTGTTCAGCGAGGCGTTCCGGAGGTGAGGCCGGGGCAGAGGGAAGGGGGGCTGGGAGAGCTCTTTGAAGCCCTTTATTTTTGTGCTGCTCCCAACATCTGCTCCTCTGGGAACAGCCTGGTGAGTTTTGACTCGCGGGCTCCAGCATTCCCGTAGGAATGGCTGTCGTGCCTCAGGGCTGCGGGGCTCCTGGGATACCCCCCCGGTGCCGCACCGATCCCGAGGGGCCGGTTTCCCCCTCCTTCCTGTGTCAGGGCAGCGAGGCGGCTTGAGAGGCGCTGAAGTTGTTGGCTGGGGGAGCCCCAGGCTCCCCTCGGGGCTTTTCACAGCGAGGTGACCCCGTGAGCCCGGGGTGCGGGCGGGACG
>NW_009952574.1:859036-860389 GCF_000747805.2 Chaetura pelagica | reverse complement strand
GGCGCTCCCAGGGGCCCAAGCAGCCTGGAGCCGGGATGCAGCACCACATCCCTTCCCCTCCCGTGGGGCCCGGCGGGGTAGGGCACAGCTCACCTCTGCTGCCCCCCGGCTTGACGAGGGACTGCCTCTCTCCCGGCCTTCCCCGCCACGCAGAACCACATCCCTTCCCCTCCCGTGGGGCCCGGCGGGGTAGGGCACAGCTCACCTCTGCTGCCCCCCGGCTTGACGAGTGACTGCCTCTCTCCTGGCTTTCCCCGCCACGCAGCGTGTTCTGGGACCTTTACTGCGCAGCCCCCGAGAGGCGAGACACTTGTGAACATTCGAGTGAAGCCAAAGCCTTTCATGACTACGTGAGTAACAAGTTTTCTAATCCTGGCGGTAATTACAGCGTTGGGGAGCTCCGGCTTCTCCGGCGGCGCCGGGAGCCGACGTAACCCACCGGCACGTTGGTTGTGTTGGGTGTTGTGCCTTGTGTTGGTGTTTTTTCCTTAAACCGACAATGTTCTGATTTGACTGAACAGTATTTCATAATGTTGCAATTATGTAAATTAGCTCAGATACTTATCTTAAGCACTTAAAGGCATTCAGGCAACTGGTAGAGTGAAGCAGTTTTGCAAAGCAATGGACAACAGAGCGTTTACTAGGGGGTCTAGGGTGAGATATTTCATGCTGAGGGCACCTCCCGGAGCGGGCAGGGGTTGGACTGCAGTGGGGTGAAAAGGGGGAATTCCCCAATATGCTGTTGAATGCCCCAGTTAATGTCTCCCTGCCTTTGGTCTTCCTTGGTGTTGAGTCCTCCCTCAAAACCAGGCAGGTGAAGGTGTTTCCTGGTTGAAGATGGTCTTGCAGGCTCCTCTTGGTTGACAGTGTGCATCTTGTTGGTGTTTTGGGTTGGTCTCTGCAGGGGCATCAGCACAACCCAGAGATGATGCTCCTGGGTGGGACGGCAGGGTTGAGGTGCCTCCCAAAAGGGCTGCTCTTGGTGAGGGCGTGTGGCATGTTGCCTGGGGTGGGCAGTGGGTGGGCTGTCTGCTCCCATCCCATGCATCGCCCGCGTTCGCAGCATCAGGAGGAATTTCCATCAAGGGATTAGTCACCTGGCTGTGGGCTTGGACCCCAGTCAAGTGAATTTAAACACTGTAGCAGGAGCTGGTTTTGTCTGCTCCGGGGAGCCAATGGTATGGAAACCATTTTTCCTCCCTTCCCAAATTTCTCAGTTGCCTCAACATGCCTGGGTTGGGATGTGTGAGGGTTTGCTGGCGAGCAGCACCGGGCGAGTGTCTCGGGGACCTTGGCAGTGCTGCTGCGTGCCAGGACTGGATGGGGGGGGCGCCCCGGGGGATTGGCAGTGGC
>NW_009952574.1:853051-858648 GCF_000747805.2 Chaetura pelagica | reverse complement strand
GGCACGTTGGTTGTGTTGGGTGTTGTGCCTTGTGTTGGTGTTTTTTCCTTAAACCGACAATGTTCTGATTTGACTGAACAGTATTTCATAATGTTGCAATTATGTAAATTAGCTCAGATACTTATCTTAAGCACTTAAAGGCATTCAGGCAACTGGTAGAGTGAAGCAGTTTTGCAAAGCAATGGACAACAGAGCGTTTACTAGGGGGTCTAGGGTGAGATGTTTCATGCTGAGGACACCTCCCGGAGCGGGCAGGGGTTGGACTGCAGTGGGGTGAAAAGGGGGAATTCCCCAATATGCTGTTGAATGCCCCAGTTAATGTCTCCCTGCCTTTGGTCTTCCTTGGTGTTGAGTCCTCCCTCAAAACCAGGCAGGTGAAGGTGTTTCCTGGTTGAAGATGGTCTTGCAGGCTCCTCTTGGTTGACAGTGTGCATCTTGTTGGTGTTTTGGGTTGGTCTCTGCAGGGGCATCAGCACAACCCAGAGATGATGCTCCTGGGTGGGACGGCAGGGTTGAGGTGCCTCCCAAAAGGGCTGCTCTTGGTGAGGGCGTGTGGCATGTTGCCTGGGGTGGGCAGTGGGTGGGCTGTCTGCTCCCATCCCATGCATCGCCCGCGTTCGCAGCATCAGGAGGAATTTCCATCAAGGGATTAGTCACCTGGCTGCGGGCTTGGACCCCAGTCAAGTGAATTTAAACACTGTAGCAGGAGCTGGTTTTGTCTGCTCCGGGGAGCCAATGGTATGGAAACCATTTTTCCTCCCTTCCCAAATTTCTCAGTTGCCTCAACATGCCTGGGTTGGGATGTGTGAGGGTTTGCTGGCGAGCAGCACCGGGCGAGTGTCTCGGGGACCTTGGCAGTGCTGCTGCGTGCCAGGACTGGATGTGGTGGTCGCCCTGGGGCATGGGCAGTGCCCAGGCTGCTGGAGGGCCTCAGCTGGCTGCTGAGCTGGCTCCTCTCTGCCCAGGGTGGCAAGGTGCCTGTCCCACCAGGTTATGGGGAAAGCTGGTCTGGGTATTTCCTTGGTGGGGGTTTGTCTGTCCCTCCTGGTGGCCACTCTCTGCATGACGTGTTTTTACTGGGTCGGATTAAGATGGTGAACTCCTGAACCGAGGGTCAGAGCTGACATCCGGTGGCACATCCACCGGTGCTCAGCTCGGCGTGGCAGCTGCTCGCTTCCTGGGTGCTTTGGGCCAACTCCTGGTTCTTTTGGAGCCCAGGTGTGACAGGAGGCTCATCAGGAGGAAAGCAAAGGTACATCTTTAGGTGAAGTGACGTGAGCAACCAAGACATGGTAATGCTTCGTTCACAGCAGTCTCCTCATAGTGTCTGAGGATTTAGTGTATTTAGAGAAATTAATCTTTTTTTAGCTTGGTAATAATTCCAACAATAGGCCTGAGTGCATTAGATGATTCGCATAAACTTCTTTAATAGACATTGCTTTAAGCTTACAGTAAATAGACACAATCCTGATTGTTTTTAATTCTTAGTGTAATGCAGTTTTGCAACAGCCCCAAGTGCTTTACCTTTTGGGTAAGACTTGTAAGAAGATTTTCACTCCCCAGTGCCTGGGCTTGGTGGCACTGGTTTGGTTTCCCCGGGCATGTTTTGGCCTCAGAAGGAGGGTTGTGCTTCTTCTCCCCGGTGTGGCCCGTGGTGGATGCTCATGGCACAGTCTGTCTCCAAGAATGGTGTTTTCCCGGTGCACCGTGTACTTTACAGGGCGAGGGACCTACCTGGCCAGGACTTAAATATTGACCGAAGAACCAAATGATAAAGTGGGGGAGTGTGAATAGCACCTTGTTTCTCACCAGCCTCCTTGCTGGTGCTGGTGAGCGTGCTGGCCAGCCTCGCTGATGGGTGCTAGAGCCAAAATGCAGGATTTTATCCAGCACCAAACCCAAAAGCCATCAGCTGGCAGCTAAAAATGGGCTATGAGCCCCAAACGGGGCTGGGCCAGTGAGTCGTGAGTCACTTCATATGGTGGTTGTAGTTAAAAATATTCCAATACAAGGCTTGCCCCAAATGGGTAGAGCGTCATGTTTACACTTGGTCAACAATGGGCAACCTCTGTGTGGCCATTGCCTGAAATAGGATGTTTATTTACCCAAAGGTGATGTGTTTATTGTGTTGCTGTAAGGACAAAAATGGGGGGATGCTCTGGGAGCAGTGCAGTGGTGCTGGGCAAGCCAGGGTTTGGCACGTTGCCCTCCCGTAGCCAGTGCCGGAGGGGTGCTCACCCGGGAGAGCTAGCAGTGCACCTCGTTAGCGGGGTGCTAACGATGGGACTTGCATGCTGTGTCATTTCCACTTCATTTCCCAGTGTAACAGTATGAAAACTGTCAGCAGCAGCAGGACAAGTCACCAATTTCCCCCTCCAGTTTTTTAGTATTAGAGTTCTTTAGTGAGGAAAAAAAACAATCCAGAAATCCCACCCCTCATTTTTGGAGGGGGACCTTTGAAAGCTGTGGGGTCTTGCCATGGCTGGGGAATATTGCTGTTTGCCGTTTTCCTTAAGGTTTTTTTCCTGAGCTGGGACAAAAGGCTGGTGGGACTCGGTAGAGAGGTGCTTGTTGGGATAGGGGTGATGGGAACAGGGATCCACCAAGCTGCCAGCCTGACTGTTCACACAGCTAACGAGCTCTGTTGGTTATTAATCACCTCTCCCACCCGTGCCAAAGGAGCTTCTCCAAGTTAAAAGCACCACGTTCAGCCATCAACTCCTAAAATTCAACCTGTAGCTGCTGATCGGGGCTCCTGCACCAGGCAGAGCCCCATGGCGAGCGTGCCGGCGCTTGCAACGGGATCGCTCGGCATGACAGGGAATTTCAGCCGCCGCGTTATCTGGGAATTGGCCGGTGGCTGGTCGCAGTTGAGCATTTCAACGCCCTGAAAGCCAATACAATTTGAGTTAGCAGTGATGACTGCCAGTTTAAATACCGCAGTGAATTTCTGTCAAAGAGCTAATACACAGAAAGGGGAATTGCAGAAAACTTGATCACCAGAACCACTTGAGTCGATTTTGGCCTCGAGCTACGGAAAATGAACTTAAATCTAGTTGACTGTTGCTACATACTTTTTTTGCGGTATTGCTTTTCCTGTGCGGCCGACTCGGGGTGTCAATGGGCAGGAGAGAAGAATCAGGGTTGCCTTTGTCTGCTGGAGGCTTGGACTCCATCCTTCCCCTCCTTTGCTCCCTGTGGTTCCCCTCTGAGAAAGACCCACACTTGGGAGCATTTCAGGTCTTGTTTTCCTTGCAGCACAAGATCTAGGCAGTAGTGGCTTCAAGTTGCCATTAATGCAAAGCATTGAGGTCCAAATTTCTTTTAACTTTGGGAAGGTGCTGCAGTTCTTTCTAACTTTGGTCTGGAAGGATGGTCTGCTGCAGTGGGGGCGGTTGCTGCTGGAAAGGTGGTGGTTGATCTGGGAAAAGATGGGGAGTGCTTGAGGCTCATCTCCTGCCATCTTTCTTGGAGACAATCAGGGCTTCTCCTTTTTCCCCATCACCTGAAACAGTTTCTCCTTAGATTGAGATCTTGGTGAGAAGGTTTCTGAAGTCTCTGGAGATGGGTGGAGGTAGCATCCAGACTTGCTGGTGTTAGCAAGCAAGGCTTTGCTCAGTGGAGAATACAGAGAAACACAAGGGTCTGGAAGGGTTTGGCCTGTTGGAAGCATAGGTTGGGAGTGTCTCCAGGCACTGGAGTGTGAATCTCAAACCCAGCAGTTTCCCCACTGTAAGTGCCCTCCCAGCCAGGCTTTGGAGGCAAGGTGTGGGAAATGGTCTTTGTTTGCTGGGTCTGCCCATCGTGACCGCACTGGCTGTGGGACAGGCACCATGTTCCAGCATCACTGCCTGGGTGTCTCCAGGATGTAAAGGGGCATGTCCTCCTTGTTACAGCATCTTCTACTCCCTGTGGTCTGTGTGGTCACTTCATGGCTTGGCACCTCAGCAGGGGAGATGGCCATGCCTGTCCCCTCCTGGGAGGAGATGCTCTGCATGCGTGAGGAGTTTGGTGTGACTGACGCCTCTCCTGTGCCAAGCTATTGTCTTGCTCCAGGACCAGTACAGGCTGTGAGACTCTTGCTCCAAGTGCCTATGGCTTCATGGGGTGCATGTGGAACCAACGTGCATGTTGGTGGCCCTGGAGGTCCCTGAGTGCCTGTGTACACGTGGTGGAGGCCTGTGAGTGCCTCTGCAGTGTGCCCTTTGCAGCCAATGTGTTAGAAACTCGTAGGAGATGAGGTGTTACTGGGGCAGATAAGGTGCAACAAAGGGACAGGGCTTTGGGACCACCTTTGCATACGCCATGGGCATCTCCAGAGCCCTGGGAACAGGGCTTGTCTGGTGGCACACGCAGCTCTGTCCCATCTCCATGCGGGACCACGTTCCGTCTGGGCTCCTTCCAGCGCTGCTCTGCAGGGGCAGGGTTCCCCGGTAGGTAACCGGAGAGAGGAGTTTCCTTCGGGAGTGGCAGCCTGCCAGGAGCAGCTGCAAAACTCCACATCACTTTTAAAAAAAAGCAAAACAAACCAAAAAAGCCAACACAACAAAAAAACAAACCAGAAATTCCCTCTCCTGGCTGTGTGCTGGGCTTGGCCTTCCCTCCCAGTTTAGGATACTGGTGTGCCTGTCCTGCCTGTGAGCCCAAGGGTCCCTTAAATCCTGCAACCGTGCAAAGCTGGGTTGGTTAAATTTTATATTTTAAACAATATTGGCTGTGGAGACAGGGCAACCTCCACTTGCCACTGCCCGGCCAGGGTGTTTGGGAGCAGCACCTTTCCACGGGTGATGACGATGGGAGAAGCTGCTGGTGCGAAACTGGAGGTCAGAGCCCAGAGCTTATGTCTTAGTCTTTGACTGGGGAGCCTAAATATTTATCCTGTTCTGTCCCTAATGAAAACAAATTGTCAACAGTTGTTCAGTAACTGACTAAATTAAAATCTGTAATTAGTCAATTAGATTAAAGAGTTGGCACAACCTGATTGTATCATGCTGGTTAGGTTATTAAGAGAAAGGGTGTGATTTTTAATTACTGAATGCTAATTTTGACAGTTTCAAATAGAAACAGACGTTCCCCCCCTCCACCCCACCCCGAGCGCCTCTGCAAAAGTAAGGCAGGGGATGGATTTTATGTCAACAAATGGTGTGAAGATGCAAAGTTTCTCTGGCTCCAGTCCGGGAGGGGGTTTCTCCTGAAGAGCCAGGGGTGGGATGGAAGGAAAGGAGAGGATTTCTTCAATCCCGGCTGTGGGTGGGAGGGCAGGTGGGGCTTTGTGCCGTGGCTGGGGACCCACAGCACCCCTAGGTTAGCTGGGGTGGGTGCTGGTCCCCATTGCCCACCTTGGTGGGTGCAGGTCAGGGCACCCTTGCCTTGCATGAACCCGTGTCTAGATCTGAGTCTTATTTTATTTCTTCATTTTCTATGTTTTTTGGGGGGTTTTTTTGTGGTTTGTTTTTTTTTTTCATCCTTCCCCCCTCCACTGGTGCTGGAGAGGGGCCAGCCCCTGCTGGCGGGCGAGGAGGAGGAGGAGGAGGAAGGCCCAGCGCGGCAGCCCGCTCGCCCATTGTTTGCCCCGACGGCCACGTGGGCGAGCGGTG
>NW_009952574.1:848101-852774 GCF_000747805.2 Chaetura pelagica | reverse complement strand
GAGCGGGGAGGCCGGCGAGGGGACCCGGCGAGGGGAGCAGCCGCCCCCCTCTCTCCCCCAGCAGATGCTCGGCTCTGGGCGAGCACAAAGCTCCCTGCCCTGCCCTCCCCGGCGCTCCGGGGTCCCTTGGAGGAACAAAGAGGGCGGGGGGCTGGAGCCGTGCCGGGGGGGTGGGCTCACCGGGCATGAGCCAGGTTCGTTAGGTCAGGACGCCGTGTTTTTGGGTACGAGTGAGGCTTTCCTGTTCTCCTGATCATTTCCTTCCTTACCTTGGAAACTTGGATTTTCTCCTACCTTTTGTTCCCTATTTTTCTCTTGGAAAGCCGGCCCTGGATCTATTGGAAACAGCTGCCAGAGCCGGTCCCGGGGAGCAGGCAGGGGGCTCTGGCTCTTTGTCCTCTTTGACTGTGCTCGCCCCCACGGCAGAGCCGAAATGGAGGGAGCCCTTGTCGGTGGGGGATGCTCTGCAGAGTATCTGGGGCATTTGGTGTTGGTTCTCCACGTGAACAGAGGGAATGGCAGAGGGAGAGGTTACGGTGCCCAGAGCATCTGGTTTCCCCCCCACCGGTGCCAGGACTGGGGAGCAGGCTGCCTCCCCATCAGCACTGCCCCTCGCCAGCATCCTGCTGGGGGCCAGGCCATGGAACTCCAGCACAGGCTTGTGCTCAGCCCCCACTGTCCGTACATCCCCCCACCCCGGCTTCCCGCAAGCCTTTCCCTCCCGACTCCTGGCCCTGCAGATCCCTGGGGAGGGATCCCCCTCTGGGTCTGGGGGGCTCGGTGGGGTGGGAGCAGCACTTTCCTGCGGGCTGGCGGGGAGCGAGAGCAGCTTTTGCAAGTAAACAAATACCTCGCCTCCGCCTGCTTTGGGGTTGTTTTTTTCTTTCGTGGCCACAAGTGCCAGAAGCTGAGTTCAAAGCTACAGCTGTGCAACTGGGGGGATTTCCAAACAAGGGGGTGGCTGCATGTGGGCATCATTTCCCACGCAACGTGGGACCCACCTGCCCCACCTGCCCCCAGCACTTCCCTGCTCCTGCCCCGCATCCCGTAGTGGTGATGGCCCATCCCCTGTGCCCAGCCAGGGCAAGAAGGGCACCCAGGGGGCTTGCGCAAGGTTTGGGCATGGATGAGGTGCAGCTTCCCTTGGGAAAGGTAGCCTTTTGTCTCAGATTTGTGCGTTTAAATTGTATATTTTTGGGGAGGAGAAATGCCCAAGTTCAGTGCTGCGTGCGTAGAGGCTGGGCTGCTGACATCGGAATTAGGCAAAATATGGAGGGGTGTATATGTGCAATTATGTCTGATACACAGAATTAAGAAATGTATGGATGGATCTAGATAGAGGTGTGTGTGCATGTGTACTTGGCACGTGGTTGGACTGACAGGGCAGAGCAGTGTTTCATGCCCAGCCACCGGGTGCTCTCCCACCTCCCTTACTCTTCCTTCTCCATGGGATTTTAGTGAGGTGATTTCCACCTCTCCTTTCCCCAGGCTGGGCAGGAGGCTGCAGGGTCTGTCTGTCCATCCTTGTGCGAGGCAGCACCGCTGCAGCCTGCTGCTTAAAGATAAAGTCCAAAGGAAGACCTCTGGCTGTGTCTTAAGCTAATATTTTCTTTTTAATTAATTAATTTTTTTAATGTTTCTGCATCAACCCTTCAACATTTGATCTGGTGCCTCTCCTCCCGGGGTGCGGCGGCTTTTCTGTAGTGAAAATGAGCTCTCCTTGCCCCTCCTGCCTGCCTCAAACAGGGTCTGGGGTGGTTTATTTTTTCCTCTTTTTCTCTGAGTTTGGGCAGGTTTCATACAGCCTTGCAGGGCTGAGCTACCACCTATAATTGGGATTTTTTGGCTACAAACCAAAGCAGAGGATGCTTGGCAGCAGCTCTGCCTTGCTGGTGAGAGTGACCTGCCTGGCTTGGTGGGGTGCTGGGTATCCTGTGTTGCTCCTGACAGGCACACCAGCCTGGAGCTGATCCCTCTAACCAGAGGTGGGTTTTATCCCCTCCTGCCCCAGTTCCCGCCCATGTAGCTTCCATGGCCCCAGGGAGCCTGATCCAGCACCAATGGGTGCTTATCAATGCGAGCAGCCAGCTGGATACCCTTCCTCCCAAAGCAGGTTTACTCCAAGGGTGTCCCAAACCTTGGCTGTGCTTGCTGATTAATTTCTGGTGATCATAAGGGGAAAAAAGCCTTTCCATCACCCCTGGTGGTGCTCAGCTCTGCCCTCCCTGAGCTGCTGCCTGCCCTGAGCTGTGCCCTCTGCTCTGGGGAGGAGCTGGGAGCCTGGTTTGTTGATTGGGGTTTTTTTTTAAGTGGAAAAAAAAAAGCAGTGCACTGAGGAAGGGGGCAGGGCGCTTCCTCAGAGCTCACCCTGTTTTGGGGTGGGCAGATAAGGCTGCAGCATCGTGTAGCTCTGCTTCCCTGCCAAAGTACCCTCCTTGCTCTGCCCAGCCCTCACTGGGTGCTTATCCCTATTTTAGGGGAACCCCAGTAAGGATAAGGGCAGCTTGTGGTGCGTGGGGGCTGCTTGAGTATCCCCCCATGCAGAACTGATGCTTGAAGGGAGGAGGAGGAGGGGGGAGAGGTGCTTCCCTCCCCCTCTGCTCCTTTCTATGGGAGAGCTGTGCAGCTGGTGGGGTGTAAATCACACCCGCTCTCCCCCCACACCGCTGCCCATCTGCTTGCAGGCCAGGGTGGCAAAGAAGGGGGGTTGTGGCTGGTAGCAGCACTGAGGTGACTTCATGGCAGCTTCAGCCCCCCTCCTGCACTCCCATTGGCTCTGGGAGGGGGACACACTCCTCCCCAAGGAGCAGAGCTCAGGTGTCCCTGGTGGTGTTTGGGATCATCTCACTCTTGGGGTCTTTCCCTGTGAGGCATGAACCAGGAGGTAGGTCTGATTTTGTAAGACCCTCTTGGGGGTCTAGTCTGAGGCAGGGGCAGCCACACTTGGCAACGCTTAGGTTTCATCAGGAGTGCTTCTGGCTGGGCGGTGCTTGGTGGGGTATGGCTTGGGGTGGAGGTGAGAGCTCACCAGCAAGCAAATGCTGGTCCATGTTGCACGTGGGCATCTTCAGCCCAGCTCAAAGACAGTTTTCTTTGGGAAAACCCAAACCTGTGTTGTTTTTTTTTTTTATCCTAAGGATTAAATCAGTGAGAACACTTGGGGGCATCACGCCTTTGCAAGCCTCCTATGGAGGGAGGTCCAGGTTGGGGCTCCTGGGACTTGTCTCATTGTTAAAAGCACACTTACTTGCTTGTCCTGGAGCCCTTCAGGGTGTTGTGGCATGTCCTGACAGCTTGTCCATCCTTACCTGCAGTCATCAAGGAGTTTTCAACATGACTTCTACAAAGCCTTTGTACTTGGATTGCTCCACTGTGCTGCACAATGGCTTCTTTGTCATCCTGCCAGCTAATTAATTTTAACTTTTACTGTTGCTCTAGCGCGGTGCGCCGTCCGCCTGGTCCATTTGAAGCTTCCCCCCCTACCTTAAGTATTTTCCAAGCAGTTTGACTTGTTGCTGAACGTGGGAGAAACCAGCTGGCCCTGCTGGTGCTCATCTTCTGGAGAAGGAGATGCCCTCATGGTGCTGCCAGGGCTGGGGGTGGTGAAGAAAAAGCCATTAGGAGGCTTAGGTTTTCTCCAGTGGCTTGTTTCTCCTGGCTGGCAGCTGAAGGTCCCCAGGGAGAACATCCTCTGATGAAAATAATAGGCTCTTGCTCCCAGGCTGGTGATTGGCACCGCGTGTACCTTGCAGCCAGAAGTGCAAGCCTTGGCTGCATCTTCAGGACAAAAGCCCTCATGTTTGGGAACGTATGCGTGCTGGGATGTGAGGGTCGGGCTCTGCTTGGCTGGTTGGTTGTGTGCTGGAAAAACCTAGAAACCAGGCTTTTTTTCCCTTGTGAGCAAACATCTGCAGCACTGGCTCCAGGTACCACCTCTGCATCCATGGTGCATAGGGGAGCTTGCCTCTGGTAGCCCTGGGATGCTCACATGGGGAGGCAAGCACCTCCCTGGAGAAAGGACCAGGAGGGTTGTGTCCTCAGCCTGGTAGGGTGGGATGAGCCACGGTATTGTCTTTCCTGGCTAGGAGGGATGGATGGAGATGCCCACGTGGGTAAACGTCACTTGAATTGGCAGTGATGGGGTCTTTCCAAGCAGTGCCATCGCAGAGGGGAGCTCCCCTTGCTTGGGACAGGGATGGTGGCAGGTCCAGGGAGATGGAACTGCTGCCTCAGTGTTTAATCTGGTGATGGGGATGGCTGTTAGAGATAATGAATTTTGTCTGTCCCCGCTGTTGTAATACAAGAACCCAACTGTCTTTCAGCACCACGAAGGTCACTCCTCTTTATTTCTGGTTGTAAATTTTGCTGGTTACAGATGTTTGGGGTTGACAGACATGGCTAATTAAGTTTCTCCTGCCAGTTGGCAAGGTTCAGGGGTGTCGGCGTGGGGGCAAGGTCAGGAGGCAGGACCAGAGCCGGATGACAATTCTGGAACCCCTTGGTGTGGTGGCCTGGCCATGAGCCCATCTCACTGTAGCCCCAGAGCAAAGTGGGATCGGGTTTGCACAGACCCCTGCACCTCTTCTTATTATGATTTTGGAGTAGGCTGAGGGGAAGAAGGTGGCTTTGGGAGCAACTTTCCATCTTGTTGCCCTCATTTGACAATTCAGCAG
>NW_009952574.1:846068-848013 GCF_000747805.2 Chaetura pelagica | reverse complement strand
CAGGAATTGTCACACCTGCTGTCCCCACCCTGACCTGGGGGTGGAAAAAGGAGGGTTCCCTCAATTTTTGCCATCAAGCATCTTCTTCACCAGCGCTGGCAGAGCCTTTTTCTTCCCCAGAGAGACTTGTACGTGGGAAAGATGGTGTGCTGAGTGGCACCCCGCATGGAATTAGTTCCCTGGGGAAATGGGAGCTCCTTTTCCTGGACCACGAGGCCAGTTTGCTCCCCGGGCAGGAGGCAGCCACGCGGTGCCCGCTGGCTCGGAGCGCAGCACGTGCAGCCTCCCTGGCTCCCCCCGCACCAGCAAGCAAATGCTGGTCCATGTTGCACGTGGGCATCTTCAGCCCAGCTCAAAGACAGTTTTCTTTGGGAAAACCCAAACCTGTGTTGTTGTTTTTTTTTATCCTAAGGATTAAATCAGTGAGAACACTTGGGGGCATCACGCCTTTGCAAGCCTCCTATGGAGGGAGGTCCAGGTTGGGGCTCCTGGGACTTGTCTCATTGTTAAAAGCACACTTACTTGCTTGTCCTGGAGCCCTTCAGGGTGTTGTGGCATGTCCTGACAGCTTGTCCATCCTTACCTGCAGTCATCAAGGAGTTTTCAACATGACTTCTACAAAGCCTTTGTACTTGGATTGCTCCACTGTGCTGCACAATGGCTTCTTTGTCATCCTGCCAGCTAATTAATTTTAACTTTTACTGTTGCTCTAGCGCGGTGTGCTGTCCGCCTGGTCCATTTGAAGCTTCCCCCCCTACCTTAAGTATTTTCCAAGCAGTTTGACTTGTTGCTGAACGTGGGAGAAACCAGCTGGCCCTGCTGGTGCTCATCTTCTGGAGAAGGAGATGCCCTCATGGTGCTGCCAGGGCTGGGGGTGGTGAAGAAAAAGCCATTAGGAGGCTTAGGTTTTCTCCAGTGGCTTGTTTCTCCTGGCTGGCAGCTGAAGGTCCCCAGGGAGAACATCCTCTGATGAAAATAATAGGCTCTTGCTCCCAGGCTGGTGATTGGCACCGCGTGTACCTTGCAGCCAGAAGTGCAAGCCTTGGCTGCATCTTCAGGACAAAAGCCCTCATGTTTGGGAACGTATGCGTGCTGGGATGTGAGGGTCGGGCTCTGCTTGGCTGGTTGGTTGTGTGCTGGAAAAACCTAGAAACCAGGCTTTTTTTCCCTTGTGAGCAAACATCTGCAGCACTGGCTCCAGGTACCACCTCTGCATCCATGGTGCATAGGGGAGCTTGCCTCTGGTAGCCCTGGGATGCTCACATGGGGAGGCAAGCACCTCCCTGGAGAAAGGACCAGGAGGGTTGTGTCCTCAGCCTGGTAGGGTGGGATGAGCCACGGTATTGTCTTTCCTGGCTAGGAGGGATGGATGGAGATGCCCACGTGGGTAAACGTCACTTGAATTGGCAGTGATGGGGTCTTTCCAAGCAGTGCCATCGCAGAGGGGAGCTCCCCTTGCTTGGGACAGGGATGGTGGCAGGTCCAGGGAGGAGGCACTGCTGCCTCAGTGTTTAATCTGGTGATGGGGATGGCTGTTAGAGATAATGAATTTTGTCTGTCCCCGCTGTTGTAATACAAGAACCCAACTGTCTTTCAGCACCACGAAGGTCACTCCTCTTTATTTCTGGTTGTAAATTTTGCTGGTTACAGATGTTTGGGGTTGACAGACATGGCTAATTAAGTTTCTCCTGCCAGTTGGCAAGGTTCAGGGGTGTCGGCGTGGGGGCAAGGTCAGGAGGCAGGACCAGAGCCGGATGACAATTCTGGAACCCCTTGGTGTGGTGGCCTGGCCATGAGCCCATCTCACTGTAGCCCCAGAGCAAAGTGGGATCGGGTTTGCACAGACCCCTGCACCTCTTCTTATTATGATTTTGGAGTAGGCTGAGGGGAAGAAGGTGGCTTTGGGAGCAACTTTCCATCTTGTTGCCCTCATTTGACAATTCAG
>NW_009952574.1:845324-846013 GCF_000747805.2 Chaetura pelagica | reverse complement strand
AAAGGAGGGTTCCCTCAATTTTTGCCATCAAGCATCTTCTTCACCAGCGCTGGCAGAGCCTTTTTCTTCCCCAGAGAGACTTGTACGTGGGAAAGATGGTGTGCTGAGTGGCACCCCGCATGGAATTAGTTCCCTGGGGAAATGGGAGCTCCTTTTCCTGGACCACGAGGCCAGTTTGCTCCCCGGGCAGGAGGCAGCCACGCGGTGCCCGCTGGCTCGGAGCGCAGCACGTGCAGCCTCCCTGGCTCCCCCCGCGCGCTCATTTATGCCGCTCCACATTTTCTCCTTGTTTCCATCGTGCCTCTTTCTCCCCTCCCTCCTTCTTTCTGTTTTTCTTTTTTCCTCCCTTGTGCTGCCTGTGCATTGCCTTGCTACTTCCCCCCCTTATTGCTCGCAGGCCTCCTGTCACCCCACCAAGCTGCAATATTCGGGGGGCCCCCTGCTCGCGTGCGCATTCAAAATGGAGCTTCACCCACCCACAGAAAAGCACCGTGGTCCCTGTTGCCCCAAACGTGTTCCCTGGGTGGCCAGGGGGGCTGGTTTTTTTAATTTCCACTCTATTTTATCATGGCAGAGCACAACCCGCGCGAGCCCTTTGTGGACCTTTGGTGGCAGCAGAAGCACCGGGGCAGCTGCGGGCGCCCAGCACCTCCGTCCCCCATCTGTCCCCTCCCGCACGGCGCCGGCCT
>NW_009952574.1:844736-845093 GCF_000747805.2 Chaetura pelagica | reverse complement strand
AGCGGGCGGGAGGCGGCTGCTGGGGAGCCTTTTCTTTCCCTTCCCTTTCCCAGCTGCACCCCCCCCCTTTTGCCTCCTGTGGGTTGCGTCGTTGGCGTTGCCCTTTTATTTTGTTTCTTTATGTGTTGTTTTTTTTTTCCTTTCTTTTTCTTTTATTTTTTGCTCCTTAAAGGGTTAAAAACGATGGGGAAGTTCAGCTAGCACTTGCAAGATATGGTTGCCTTAGCAACAGGCCTCCTAATCTGGTAGGTGACCTGAGAGACTGTGGAAGATGCAGGGGTTGGTTTGGCATTTCATTATTTCATGAGGCTGCAGCTCTCCAGCTGGTTTCCTTCCCTGCGCCGCTTCTGCTGCCCC
>NW_009952574.1:842686-844703 GCF_000747805.2 Chaetura pelagica | reverse complement strand
GGGCTGGCAGCTCCATGTCCTTCCCCCCAGTCCCCTTCCCTGGGTGCTGGTGTGTCCTGGGAGTGGGTGCCTGGGGAGGAGGTGAGTGCTTCCTGCAGCTAATTATTTAACTTGGGGGTCACAAAGATGGTTTCTTGCCTTCTGTCCTTCCAAAGGATTTGCCAGTGCGGCCTGGTGGAAACAACCCCTGTGGGCCCTAGGAGCTAGAGGTGCTCTTGTTGGCACTTCCAAACCCCAAACTCTGGGGTCTGTGTTGCCTTGTCAGGGTGAAGCCCATCAGTGGGGTTCTGATGCCAGGAGCTGGGACTCAAGCAACAGAATGATGGGGTACAGAGAGGGGAGTGGGGGCCTGCAGCAGCAGGGAAAGGGGATGGAGGTGAGTTGCAGGAGTCCAGCAAGTGTTTTTGGGGAAGACAGGCGGGTTTGGGGGCAGTGTGGCAGTATTATTTTGGTGGCTTTAGGTTGCTTTGAGCTCATGAGGCCAGGTGAGCATGTGCCCTCTTAAGGAGCGGCCAGGATCTGGACATTTTGGTGCTGCAGCCAAGGCCTTTTGTTTTTGTTGTTTTTTTTCTTGTAAGTATCCTTGAGTTGGCATTTCCCAGCGTGCTCTCTTTTCCCTTGCTGTCCCAACACCCTGTGTGAAGCATTGGTGAGTACCTACCACCCCTGACTGGTGGTGAGCCCATCTGAATGGAGAAATCACATCAGAAACCTTCCTGCCAAGTGTTTGTCCTCCCCATGCACTGCTGGATGGGCCCTCAGGCCTCCTCTGTGTCCCACCTAGGATCTGGATGGGTGCTTGTGACATCCAGCAGGGTCTGTTGGCACAGGTCCCTTTAGCCTGGTCCAAACCATCGTTGGGTTCTTGGCTGGGATGGCCAAGCCACTCCTTGTGCCCAAAACTGGGATGTTTTCCTCCTCTCCCTGCCATGCCGAGTGGTTACGGCGCCTGGCACCCAGCTGCACTGCCTGGGCAGGGAGATCCCTGGGAGAAGGGAGGTATCCAAGGGACTGAGGCCAAGCTCCCTGTGGGTACCAAAGGAATAAAGGGGCTGGGATAGCGCCGGGAGCATCTCATCCCCACCGATCCCAGTAGTGCAGACCTCTTTTGTTTTTCCCCCCCTCCTGCTCTGACGCGGCGGCGGTGGCAGCTGCCTGCGGACGCCGGGAAGAGCCGCCTTTGTTTATCCGCTGCTCCGGCAGAGCAAGCGCAGGGATGCTCTTGGATCGAGGTGCCGATCTGTCATCTCCCAGGTTTTATGCATCCCCAGACAAGAAATCAGCGGTGCAAAGCGCAGACTTTTTGTTAGTTATCACTGAGCTCTGTGCAGAACACGGCTGCTGAAAGCAATCTGGTGTCTGCGTTGCCCAGATTTATGGTTTCCCAGCCTCGCTCTAGGTGTTGGCTTCCACTGGGAAGCAAAAAACCTGGTTTGAGCTGTTGGTGTAGGACACAAGGACTGTCGCGTGTTGTGGCATTGGACCTGGAAAGGTCTGGTCCCCAAACTGGTGAATGCCCCTCATCACCCCGGGTGGGGACATCTCCCTTGCTCCATCTTAGCCAATGAAGGCAGGAGAACTGATGTCCCAGGGAGCCAAAACATGAGTTGGCTTTTCCTCTGAGTCTCATCTGCACAGGACATGCTTCTCCAAACCCTCTGCCTGCTCCACTAGGGTGGCAAAGGCAGAAGCTGCTCCTTGGTGAGCAGAGGATGAGCCATCAAAAGGGAGGAAATCCAGGCGAGCCAGCAGAATCCCTAGAAAGCCCTTCTTTGATCACTTCATCCCTTTCTTTCCCCCCCATCTCTGCTTTGTGAGGCTTTCTAGGATTTGTCCCTCTTGACGGGGATTTTGGGCGGTCAGCCGGTTCCGCAGGAGCGGACAGAATGCCCATCAGTTGGCAAGCTCCATCTTCCCGCGGAGCACCACGCTCTGCCTGCCAGGGGCACTCAGGCGCTGGATTAGACGTGTTGTTTTTGAAGAAAATAAAAAATTCCCAGGGAAAAATAATATATAT
>NW_009952574.1:826173-833719 GCF_000747805.2 Chaetura pelagica | reverse complement strand
AAGATGGGGTCCCACCACCCCCCATCCACTCAGCTGGGGGCTCGGCGGTCTTCTAGGTAGGTGTAAAGCCCAGGCCGGCGTGTTTGAGACCTGACTGGCTCTGGTTGGAGGTGTTCTGTTGAGGGGGATCTCTAGTGGAGTTTGCAGCTCTCTCCTTGGCACCTGGGAGGTAAGGGCTTCCTGGGATTAAGATGGTCATGGGGTGGAAGGAGCCATGAAGAAGGAAACCAGCAGGTTTTGGGTGCTCAAAACCAGTCTTTTTTTTTTTTTCAGCATTTGAAGCTTCACTGGCAGCCTGAGTTGGAAGCATGTGCTGGCAACTCATTGCTCTGCAGCATTGGGTCCATCTCATGGGGACCTCAGGCAGTTGCTGTCATAAGAGCAGCTCAGCATGGCACATCTGGTCCACCCAAAGGAGATACCAACAGCAAACTCCCTCCTCAACATAGAAAACTTTTAAGGCTATTTCTAAAACCAAACAACCGTGTGCGTTTGTCGGTTGGCTTTGGGAACACCTTTGGGTCCCACGCAAGCTTCTTCGTGGCCAGGCTCTTGCTGGCTCTTCAGCTGGAGCCACCAGAGCCCCTGCCTTTCCCTCTGCTTTATCTGCTTTTTACTAAAACTGGTATTTTTTTGAGATTTCCCAGCGTGTCAAGCCAGCAGAGGCAGAAGCGAGGCACAGCAAGAGGAGCCTGAGCTTTCTCCTTCTGAAGGCAGTTATGGTTGCTTCTTGTACTCAGCAGCTGTGCCAGCAGGTCTCTGCCTGCCCAGGGGGTCTCATGCTGTGTTACGGGCGTTTGGGTTGTCCTATATGAGGTTGTCAAGAGATTAACATCCCCAAAATTTGTGATACCCAACCTGGGAGTTGAGTTTTGACTGCAAGCGTGGCATCTGAACAGTCTGGCTCTGCCACCGGTGTTTTTAATGTAGATATGTAGTCCTTTTTTTAATATTTGGAAAGGGAGACACTTGGTGCAGGTTCCTGGCTCTTTCTCCCTCTTCCCATGCAGATCAATGGCTTCTCTTCACCTGCCTTTGCTACTGGTGGAAAAGGCAGTGGTGGTGTGGATGGGCTGAGTCAGGGGAGAAGGAAAACATTCTCCAAACAAAACCAGGGGGCTCATAAGGAGGGATGGGGAGCTGAGGGAGGGCTGACACAGCTCAGCAAGGCATCTAAGCCAGCAGCAAGCTTTGCTGATGGTGCAGGGGTTGCAGAAGGCTTTTGGTCACGCTGGACTTCAGGACAGGCTGGAAGGAACCCGACTTGGCATTCCTACACACCTGTTCTCTGCTGTTGTGTGGGGTTAGACCTTCACTGGGGTTTCTGGGGTTCGTCATAGGCTGTGGCAAACCCAGTACTTTAATGGGGAACCTCTTTGGAGCCCCAACTCAACCCCATGGAGGTTATGTTCATGAGACATGTCCTCCTTGCCAAAACCTGGAATCAGGGAAGCATCGCCGGGCTGGCTCTCCGGGGGTGCTGGCTGCCATGGGCCATCCCACCACACCAGGTGCTAATTGTGAGCACCTCAAGGCACTTCGGTGGCTGCCCCTGAGCTGCGCGCTTAAAAATTCAGTAATTGGGCTGGAACAATTATTTTTGGCTTTTGCAGAGGGAAAGGCTATAAATAATCACCCCGCGAGCTTGTGCGGTGACTTTGCAGCCTCTGGGGGGGGTGAGGGGGGGTTTGTGTTGGGTTGTGCTTTTTTTTTTTCCTGCTGTCCGGGCTGACTTTTTTTCTTGGCGGCTGAAAAGTCGGAGACTTATCTGCAGAAAATGCAGTTTGAGTTGATTAAAGAAACTCCTGCCATTGGCCTGAGCTGCTAAACTTTCTGCAGAAATGATGAGGCTTTCTGAGAAACTGTCCCGGGGACCTGCTGGGCTGCAGTCTGGCCCTGGGGCAGTGGTGGTGGGGATGGGGAGGAGGAGGAGGGCTGCCCAGGCTTGGAGGAGGAAAACAAAGCAGAAAACAAAGGATGCTGAGCTCGGTGGCGTGGCACTGAAGAGGACTTGCTAGGAAGAGGTGTGGAGGGAGGGGGGCAGTGGTGGTGGGCATGCTTCTGTCTTGCACCTTTCTGACGGCAGCAGCTCGCAAGGCCTTCAGACTAAGGGCTTTGGTCATTATGGAGCTGGGTTTCATCCAGAGACTGATCCAGAGGGTGAAAGCCTCTGCATCCCAGCACCCATCCTGCAAGCTTGCCTGTCACCCATCCCGACACCCATCCAATGCTTGGGAGCCAAATCACATCAGCCTTACCAGAAGCAAACAGCATGGAGCACACCTTCTTTTGTGAGCCCTCTGTCGCCTCTAAAATAAATTTGCATCTAAATTGACAGGCTGCTTTTAATGTCTTCTGGCTATATAGTCTTAAAGGCCCAGGCTTCCCTTATAGGTGGGCATGGGGCATTGTCCCCTCTCATGCAGGGTGCTGGTGTGGTGGCACAGAGTGGTCCCAGGTGGGAAAGGCATGGAGTGGCTGCTCACAGGGCAGAAGAAACTTTGTTTTCCCCCCTTTTTTTTTTTTAACATATTGTTATTGAAAGGATTGAGACTTACTGCTGGGCTGGTGACTGAGGATGACTGGCACTGGAGGATGGCAAGTCAGGCTTCCCTCAGGGGATGCTGCTTTGTGCCAGGCTGCTTGTACCCTGGATACCATGCGGTGCCCTGGCTTTGTAGGAGCATATCCCACATCTCTCTCCTTGCCCACCGGTCACTAAAATATGTCCCTGTTGTAGATACAGGCTGCTGTAGACAAGAGCTGTCAGGCAGCAGTGTCTGGAGTGCATTGCTTTGGCTGGTTCACCTCTTGGTATCTGGATTTGGGGAGCATCAGCATGGCTGAAGCTGGTGCCTGCACGAGGGACCATAAAAAGGAGTGTGTTGGGAAAGGCTGCACAGAGCAGAGCATCTTGTGAGCAGCCTGGCTGTGGCAGCTTTCCTTCGTCATCCATTATTTATTTGATCCTCTGCAAAACAAATTCGCTCCTCGGCACTGATTCTGATGATGGTGCTCGTTTTACAAAAGAGGTAAAAGGAGCTGGTTTTGTTCCTGGTCTAAAACACTTGAACAAAAAGGTGTCTTACCCTGTCTCTTTCTCCTGCAGGCTGTTTTGGTGTCAGGGAGATAAATCTGCAGGGTTTTAGGGTGGTGATGGAAATTTTGGAGTCTCAAACACTGGGATGTTGAGTGATGCTCTTCCCTGTTGATCCCCATCTTCCTGAGAGCCAAGACGCAAGTGACTGGACCAGGGGGACCAACATGCTTGACCTGGTAGCTCACAGTGGAAGGTTTCTCAAAGGGAGAGCTGCATGTGGAAGGAAAGGGGGCTTTATTGGGTGCATTTCCACCCCGTGCCTGCCTTTGGAGAGCAGCTCTGTTTTACGGGCATGCCAGTAAATACACACTTGGGGTTTGGGGCCAGCAGGCTGGTTTTTACAGGGTTACTGGGGATGTCCTTGGTCACAGCAGTGGCCAAATAAGCTCTGTTTCACTTTAACTAAACAAACTGGAGCAGGAGAGGTGGGCTGGATGCTGGGCTGGGAAGTTTGGAGGGAGGAGACGGCGCGTCGGAGCCGCGTTTGTCAGGATGGAAATAACTGTCAGCCCCATTCAATCTGTCGCCTTGTTCCCGGGGGACAATTGCAAAACAGGATTACTGGTACTTAAAAATTCATAGAAAATGTTTCTTATCACAACGTCATAATTGTTATGACTCAGAAGAGTAGAATTGCCATTTTCCTGTGCCTTCCCCCCCCACTCCCCTCCCCACTGTTGTTGCATACCAAGTCCCTGGCTGCAGCTGCAGAATTGTAAAAAAAAAAAAGAAAAAAGAAAAAAAAAGCAAACCCAATCCAGGACGTTGCTTTTATTTTATGCTAACTGCTGCATTTGACTTGAAAATGATGTCCCACTGGGTCTCGTGGTCAGCGTATTACAGCGTGATGGATGGCTGTCAGAGCGGCGGTGGCTGGCAGATTGCGATGGGTGGAGGAGAACAGATGCCCAGTGACTTCAGGGGCTTTAGCGGAGCCCAGGACTGAAGACTGGAAAACAAAAGCAGATGGGAGGGCTCTGCTTGGGCTAACTATTCTTCTCTGGCCGTGTACTGGGGAGGAAAGCTTGTTGGGCAGCCGTGTCCCTTCTGTGCTGCTCCTCTGCGCTGAGCTGGGCTGCACGATGAAGCCACGGGTGAGCCCCGCTTGACCCAAGGCCTGAGCTGATGTGCAGACCATTGCTGCAGGTCTCTGAAGGGCAACCTTCCCCCTCCTCAAAAGGAGCAGCTTGCCCATATGGAGTCCACACTCCGTTTGACGGTTCCTTTTAACCCTTGGCCCTACTGATGGATCTGAGAGGAGACTCGGGCAGGCTTTGGTGGTTACCCTTCTGGAGGGCTGTCACCTGCATGTTTTGCACTCTGCATCATGTTTGTCTTTGGAGGTGTGCAGGACCACATGAATCCTCCTCCAGTGGAAGGAGGAGAGTGAGACCTTTCTGCAAAAGCCTGTTCTGAAGAAAGCCCTTTGCAGGTGTAATTCTGTGGCCCCTCATCTGCTCCCTGTCCCATCTCTCCTGCAAACTTGTGTACACTTTCTACCCCTGCAAAGGGCTTAGGAATGAATCCCACCTTGCCCTGTGTCTCCTCTCACTTCCATATTTCCTCACCTTTTTCCCTTTGCTCTCTTCCCACTCCTTTGGTCCACCCAAACTTGGGCAGGTGGCTGCTGTCCTCCCAGCTGGTGGTTGCTGGGGATTGCGGGGTTAATGGTGAAATTAAATTTCACTGCTGTTTTTAAATTAATTGAATCATCAGTGTGGGTAACGGGAAGCAGTGGTATCATAATGTATTTGATATGGGTCTTTAAGTCAGCACTTGCTGCAAAATCTAGAGTGCTAGATCTTGGTGGAAGCGATGGCTAACTGATATATTGCAGTTATGGCCACAGTACAAAGGCTCCTGCTACGTCTTAAAACGTTCAGGTCATAAAGCTGAGTTGGTTTATGATATGGCCATTTTCCTCATGTGCTTCCCACGGTGCTGCTAGATCATACTCAGAAAAACCCTGCAGGTGTTAGGAGCTGGCAGTGCTCCTGGCTTGTCCCTCTGGGGAGGCACCAAATGTGTATCAAGGTGCCCTTTTGGGTGGCAGAGCAGCACTGGGGCTTTGCTCTCAGGACATTCTGAGGTTTCATCTCTTGGGAGAAGTGGCTGGAAGAAAACAGCCTACTTTCCCTAACTTGTACCAACATCTAGGCTTTCCACACTTGGTGTTCCTGAGGTGGCTTCAGGACCTGATTTGGAGGGGAGAGGCTACCTAGGCTGAGGGCCAGCATCCCTGCACAGTATCCCCACCATGCTGGGGACAGAGCTCCTGCACAGCCAGTCTTACAGGCTCCTCTTCTCTTGTCCTTTCCCTGGTCCAGCGTGGTGGGACTGCATCATGGCATGGTGGACAGTGGCTCATCAATGTGTTCCCTTTGCTGGTGCTCACAGAGGGCTGTGGAGTTAACGAAAAAGTGGCAGAAAGTAAACTTTCAGCATACATGTTGCTGAGTTGCTTGCAGGTTTCTGCCCACACATGATTCTTGCATCCTGTCCCAGCAGCTTGACTCCCTGTCCTCGCTCCAGAAGCCCAGCTGCATGGGTGCCTTCTGAGTGCACCTGGATGGTGTGTGGCTGTGTTGGCAGCACCACCTTTCACAGCCACAGTCTCTCAGCATGAAGGCTGATCTTCAAATTTGTCTGCACTTTGCCCAGTTGATGTCCCCCAGGCTGGAGCACACTGCAGGCTTTGGGAGCAGGGTTTTGGGGAACACCAAATAACCTACGTGCTGAAGAGCTTGCTCTGTAGTGCATTAGTTTAGGCTTTGTATGTTGGTCACTGTCTTGAAGCAGCACGTGGTGGCAGAGGATCCAAACTTGCTTATTATTTCTGCTAGTTATGGCTCTAATGAGGTGAGACGTGCCATATGTTGTCCATGGGGAGGGAGCACCGCAGGTGGGGCAGGGGCCAGCCCGGTGGGGAGATGCTGTGTGGAGGAGTTTCAAAACTGTTCCTGCAGCTCAGTGAGCTGCAATTCCAGCCATGCCATGGGTGTTGGTGCCCACATCACGACACGGAGCCATCTACCCACCTTGTTCTTCATCCGCACTTGTCTTGTCCTCCTCCTAGCAGTTTCTTCCTGCTGTTCCTCATTCCCTTCTCTTGCCCCCAACACGTTTTTTCTCCAAAACAGGATGACTTTGGGGCTGGGTCCAAAAGAATGATTTTTGGAGGCTGTGTTCTGTGCCTCCTGGCAGGAGAAACAGTTCTGGCCCCTATCTGAGCAGCCCAGGCTGGCTGCTTGGAGCAGGAGTTTGAAACTGAACCATGTCACAGTAAAGAAGTATTTATTGGTGAGTCCTGAACTTAATTTGAGCAGGGCTCTGCTGTTTAAACAATTGTTGGAGCCATAAACCAGAAGCCCTTAATTATGGCTAATTATTTTCTGCGGTGAATCTATATACATGCTCATCAGCATGAGGTCTCCTCTGAAATGCACCAGTTGCGTGTTCAGGCATCATCCAGCCCGAATGTCCTAATAAAATAAGAGGGAGAAGTGTTGCTGCCAGCCTGGCTGCCTGGCCAGGCAGGACCCTGCCTGCCGTTGCCTTAAAAATGTGGGGGTCTGGGATAGGGTGCAGGAGCCCAGAGGCTCCCCGGGCAGATGGCTGGGGACCTGAGGGCAGGCAAGAGCAAGACAGGAGCTGTTTGGGACATGGACTTTAAACTCTCCGGCATTTCGGGTTTGTTTAAAAACCAGCTAAGTAAATATTTGTGAAGCGGTTGGGATCCGGCGGGGTCGGGCCGGGCGGTGCTGCTGCAGCCAGGCGGGCTGGTCTCCGGCCTCCCACGGCCTTCCCACGGCTGGAGGCACGTCTGTCCTTCACAGCTGCCCTTCCATCCGTCCTCAGCCCCGGCGAGGAGATGGCAGAGGTGATGCAGGGTGCTTGGCATCGTCACACGGGCCTCCTGTCCCTAGGGTTTGGGGTGAAAATGAGTGCTTAGGGGTTGTCCCTTGGGATGGGCCGGTGTGATGCTTTGCAGGGTGTATTTAGGATGAGTTTCATAAAATCATGGACTGGTTTGGGTTGGAAGGCACCTTAAAGATCATCTAGTTCCAACCTCCCTGCCGTGGGCGGGAACACCTCCCACTAGATGAGTTTGCCCAAAGCCCCATCCATCTCCTGGTGAGGCTGCACTGTGCATCCCAGGGATGTCCGTTCTCTGCCACATGAGCTGCTTTTTGGAGGTGTCCTCATCCACCAAACCTGGAGCTCCTGCTCTGCGTGTCCCTCCAGGATCGGGGGCTGCTGGGGGGTCCCACAGGGGGCCCATGACATGTGCTGGGGTGAGCAGGACCTCGTGGCAATGTGATAATACTACTGGCTGGGGAGGGTGGCATGGGAAGGATGGAGTGGTGGGAAGGCACAGCAAGGATGGAAGGGATGGCACTGCTTGGCGAGGAGGGAGCGGGGGGAGCAGTCCAGGCTGCCCGTAAG
>NW_009952574.1:819803-826074 GCF_000747805.2 Chaetura pelagica | reverse complement strand
TTTCCCCCCCCTATATTTAACTCTTGTTTGCAAGTGGGAAGACACTTCTTTCCTTCTGGCAGAGCCACCCAACTCCCCTCAGCGGTGCGCTTTTTTAAAGCCATCGCATATCTACCCCCCGACCACAGTCTGTTGTTTCTTACCAGGCTCTTTTATGGCTCTGGGCTGCCCCCCCCACCCCCACCCCCCTCTTTTTTTTTTTCCCCTTGCTCTTGCCTGGAGGTAAAATCCACAGGGATTGCAGGCAGAGGAGGCCCCAGCTCTGGGAGGGGAGTTAAAATCCGGCCAAGGCAATACAAAAGCCGGTGCCTGAGGTGGGGGGTGATGGAGGGGGCCCTTCCCTGCACTGGGGAACCTTTGGAAAAAAATAAACCTCGGTGCTGTGGGGCATCCTCTGCCTTTTGGGGGCTTGGAGTCTGCCTGTGGCTCCCTGTGGGATTTGGGGGTTTCCTGCCAGGGAGGCGAGGGGCAGCAGGCGTCAAAGCTGAGAGGCTCGGGGATGTTTGGCTTTGGGGACCGAGGAGGGTCACAACCTGGGACCTGTGGACATGTCACCAGTGGAGAGGAGGGTGCAGACCCCATGGCAGGGTGCTTGGGCTGGTAGGAGCGGTGCACTGGGGTGCTGTGAGAGCAGCCCTGACTGCGGGGAGTGGAGGAGCTGCTCTTACCTATGGGTTATCAAATGGTGGATGTAAATAAAGAGAAGAAGCCCACGACCACTGTGCCTGTCCCCTTCCTCCAGTCATTGTCCCCATCCATCCCTCAGACTCAGCTCGCCAGCTCTGTAACCAGGTTTTCCCCAGCACTGCCAGTCTAAACAAGACCTTGCAGTGATGCTCAGTGCTCTCACATCCCTCCCTCCCCCCCCTGCTGTCTGAAAGCCTGGGGCCAATTTTTTTTTTTTTTTTTTTCCCTTCCTTGCTCTCAAGACTTTAAGTTTTCCTGCCTCACGTACTAGTTTATTGCTGGGTCAGGGGGCAGGAGTTTGCATGCTGGTTTTATTGGGTCCCTCCAGAGCCAGCTTCAAAAAGCTCCCAGTTCATAAAGGGGAGGGGGGAGGGAGTTGTATTAACCACCTTATTTTGACAGGGAGAGGTGCTCTTAGAAGTGAAATAATGTTTTGTAAGCTTAAAGTGTAACATAGCTTGGACTTTTCCTTGGAGTCTGCCTGTGGCTCCCTGTGGGATTTGGGGTTTTCCTGCCAGGGAGGCGAGGGGCAGCAGGCGTCAAAGCTGGGAGGCTCGGAGATGTTTGGCTTTGGGGACCGAGGAGGGTCACAACCTGGGACCTGTGGACATGTCACCAGTGGAGAGGAGGGTGCAGACCCCATGGCAGGGTGCTTGGGCTGGTAGGAGCGGTGCACTGGGGTGCTGTGAGAGCAGCCCTGACTGCGGGGAGTGGAGGAGCTGCTCTTACCTATGGGTTATCAAATGGTGGATGTAAATAAAGAGAAGAAGCCCACGACCACTGTGCCTGTCCCCTTCCTCCAGTCATTGTCCCCATCCATCCCTCAGACTCAGCTCGCCAGCTCTGTAACCAGGTTTTCCCCAGCACTGCCAGTCTAAACAAGACCTTGCAGTGATGCTCAGTGCTCTCACATCCCTCCCTCCCCCCCCTGCTGTCTGAAAGCCTGGGGCCAATTTTTTTTTTTTTTTTTCCCTTCCTTGCTCTCAAGACTTTAAGTTTTCCTGCCTCACGTACTAGTTTATTGCTGGGTCAGGGGGCAGGAGTTTGCATGCTGGTTTTATTGGGTCCCTCCAGAGCCAGCTTCAAAAAGCTCCCAGTTCATAAAGGGGAGGGGGGAGGGAGTTGTATTAACCACCTTATTTTGACAGGGAGAGGTGCTCTTAGAAGTGAAATAATGTTTTGTAAGCTTAAAGTGTAACATAGCTTTTCATCTAACTGCTTTGTAAGCATGCAAAAAAAAAGAATGGATAATATAAACCCCCTCATATTTTTATCAAAAATTAGCCTGTTGTGCGCCTTGTGAGGTTGCTCCTTGAGTTATGCAATCCTGTGAGGACTTTTCCACAGGGAAGCCCCACGGCTTGGCTGTGCCTGGAGTGCCACTGCCAGCGGTTCCAAAACAACACAAGAGTTGGTGTTAAGGTAAATAAAGCTTGGGGCCACTTCAGAGCTGTGTTTCCTATCGCAGGCAGAGGTAGGCAAGAGAAAGCAGGGCTGGAGGAAAGGTGGTGTGGTGAATGTTTTCCCTTCCCATGGGTACGCAGCTCTTCTCCAGAACATGCCATAATATTTAAAATGCTCTGGAGATTAAACTTTTCCCGTTCATCCTCCTCCTCCTGAAAAAATCCCAGCCTACCAGGGAAGATCTGGACCCCTTCTGAGCTGGCTTAGCCCCTGGCTTTTCCTGGGTGCGGAGAAAACCACCAGTTCTTGGAAAAAGTGCTGAATTACATGCTGGCTTACGTCAGATTTACTCCTCCTGTCCTTTGCTCTAGCTGCTCTATTAATTTTCAAATGCCTCAAGCAATTACCAGACCTGGGAAACACTATTTTTTGGGGTAGCACCCACAAATAAATCCAATAAATAAACCCTACTGTTCAAAAAGGGGGGGAGACAAATGGGGGCTGCACTCACCTGGGTTTAATGAGTATTTTTAGTGTTTAGTTTCCTACCATGCAGAATCTGTTGGGGGGGCTGCTGCAAGGGAGCATCTTTTGGGGAGTCAAGGGGGGCTCAGGCCCTTTCCCCACCCATACACATCTTTTGAGGTCCAAAGCACTGTTCCCAAGGGGATACAGGGTGCAGAGGGGTGGCCACGGGTGAGGTTTGGGATAGGAGGGCTCCATATGGCTGGAAGGGATTAGCCCAGAGGATTAGATAAGCAGAGAGGAGGGGAAAGTTGCTGCAATCCCCCCACCCCCTTCCCCAAACCCCCTCATCTCTGCCCCATGGCAGATCTGCAGGGGTGATTTCTGGGGACATTTAGTACTGCCTTGATTTTGGTTGTGCCCCTGGTGCCTCTGTGCTGCCAGGGGAGAGCCATGGCCACAGCCCAGGGTGGGATCTGGTGCCGGCAGGGGATGAGGAAAGCTGGGATTTTCCTGCTGCCTCGTGCCCGTGTGTTGCGTCTTCCCTTGAGCCCGACATGTTTCAGACATGAGCTGTTTGCTCAAGCTTTTAAGCCTGCCTGGGGAGAGCCTCAGTGGTGCTTAGACAAATCTGCTCCCCAGGGAGCAGGGTTGGGCGAGCCTGGGATGGGACACTCGGTACTGGCACCCTCTCAGCAGCCATCCAGGCTGGGGAAGGGTCAGCGTTGCTGCTCTGGGATGCAGGATGCTCTGCAGCTCCATACCTGGGCAGCTCCATACCTGGGCAGCTCCATACCTGGGCAGCACCGCGGTGTCAAAAGCTGCGTGGAGGGCGGAGTGATTTTTACTGTTTTTAAACCACCACCCTGGAATTGGCAGGAATCGTGCTGAGGTGTGATGGCTTTTCTCGGTGCATGCTGGTGAGGGTATCACTTGGTCACAAAACCCATCTTGATTGGGATTGGGGATGGCCAAGAGCTTTCCTTGTGTCATCACGGTGTTGCCTTCCCTCATGGAGGACCAGGTCAGCAGCTTGTCTGCAGCCTCGTGGAACACTTGCAAATCCATACTTACTTGTTGGGGTGTGTTGAGGGTGAAGAAAACTGGTGGGCGATGCTCCCAGGAGAATGGGTGCTATAGGATGGGTCCTGTAGGATAGAGGATGGGAGATGGACCATGGCTATCATTGCTACCAAAGGAGTTCTCAAAATTGTCAGTAAATCCATTCATCCCAGTTAATTTAGGGCTCTGATGTGCTGCCCTGGATCTGGCAGCAGCGGTGCCGGCTGCTGCAGTGCAAAGTCTACAGTCTTCCTCCCCATCCAGCTCTCCAGGGTTTATACCAGGTGCTGGACTTTGTACCCACAAAGCAAGTCACAATCCATTTTTTTAAGTCAGCTGCCACCTCCATTTAAGGCATTTCCACCCCTCCACCAACATATTTAATAGAAGGTGCCACACTGAGAAGATGCTACGGGGCATCTTCAAACATTAACAAAGCCACTTCTGTTCTGAATTAGGATTTTTTTTAATTATTTTTTGTTTAGAGTCTCACTATGAGAAAACTTTACTCTTCACAGATCAGCAGGTACATCCATCGGGCGCTGTTGTGAGTGGGGATGGATGCTTGGCTGCTTCTGTAGGTACACAAAACCCGTTTGAATGCCTGCAAAAGGTTATGGCAGTGCTTTTTTAAGCGCTTTTTAACCTTTTGCAGGCATTCAAATGGGTTTTGTGTCTATTACATGAAGATGGTGGCCATCAGCATCTTGTCAGGGACAGGCAGATGGTGTTCACCTGCTCCGGACCAACTTCTTTCGCCCTTTGCCTTTGGTGTTGGGGAATAATACTGGGGCAGCTGCTAGCAGTAAAATAGGCTTAAGCAAATGGGATATTTTGGCATTCAAGTGCATGACAAGAATGGGAGTATTTGCATTAATTCCCTCCTCTCTTGCCCTGCGGCGGGAGGTGATGGAGAAAACGGGGATGTTTTCCCTCGGGGTCCTGGTTTTCTCCAGCTGGACCAGGGTGGGGAGGTGCTGGATGCTGTGCTGGGGTGTCTGTGCTCCATCCCGCTGCCCAAACAATGGAAATGGATGTTTCTTCTGGGGAGGTCACAGTATTTTCCACTGCACTGCACTGGCAGGTACCAGAGGGGGGGCCTCACCCACTTCCCTGGATGTACTGGGCATCACTGGCTCCTCATGCAAACTTGCAGCTTATTTTGCATTCTTTCTGATTGCAAACAAAACTGATGAGATCGCCCGGCTGAAACACAAGGCAGCAAAAATGAAGACAATTTAAAATACATAACTTTCTAACCTGCACCCATCTTTAATGGGGAAATAGCTGCTGGGAGCTGGATGCCTTTGGCACCTTTTGTGGTCCACCAGATAGTCAGAAACGTTAGTTGTTAGTAAATCCTTGGGACAAGTTAAAAGTATGTTTTTTCAAGTGCACATGGAGCGGTGCTTCTAAAGCCACGGATTATATGTATTTTTTTTCTCTTTCGAATGAGATTACCAATTTAAAACTTAGCTTTTCTTCTAACTCCTTCCAAAATTCGCTTGGCAGTTTAAATCTGGAAGGAGGCAGAAGGCAGAGGAGCAGTGATTTGTACAGGCACTGGGAAGCAGAAGTCAGGCTGCTGACGCCAGCAGCCTCCCTTGCACCTCATCACCAAATTATTACTATTTATTTTTTTTGAGAGGGACACAGTGTTTTTCCTTAATCTGAGCTTCTGAGCTTTTCAAAGGCTGTTAAAGGACAGGACTTAATTTCACTTGTGGTGCTTAAGGTGAGGATGGAAGTTAGTGCATGTGCTGAGGAGCATCCAGCCTCACAGCTCCACGCAGTGACACCGCAGTGACAGCAGTGCCAAGTGAGGGGCATCGCTGTCTTTAAACCCTCTTGCTTGTAAACACCCATCTTGCTTTCACCATCAGGGCTTTGCAGAAAACTCCCTCAAATTACCTCTCCCAGCAGGCTTGCTTACTGGGGCTATTTCCCTTTTGGTGTAAAAAAAAAAAACCAACAAACAAAAAACTATTTTAAAATCTGAAATTAATCCATAAGCTTGTGTATGTACCTCAGGAGCAAATCCAGGGGGACCATGAACTGTCTGATGGAACAAAAAACACAGGTCATTCTCTTGGTCAAGCTGAGCATCCTGCACTGCTCTGTGAGTGGTAGATTAATAGTCCTAAGCAACTGCATTATCTAATGAAAGTTTTATATAATTATTTTAGATAACTTTTTTGGCAGGTGGACCCTGAAATGGATGGTATTGATTGCTGGAAAAGAGCCTGGGCCTGGCTGTTGCTAGAATTATTAGAGGAGAATTGATAGTAATTAATACCTGTATATTTACAGCATTTTCCAGGCTGCTAATTGCACGAGACCCATTTGAGCTGTTTGGCAGCGAGGGGGAGGTTGTACCCTGGTTTTAAGGTGTGGGCTGGACGTGGGTCTTGTGCTGGGGAAGATACTGACAGTGGGAGGGCTGGGACCCTTGGCTTCACCTTCACTCCAGATGTGATTGGAGGAGGATCAGGGACACCCATGGCAAATTACCCCAAAATACCAGGGATGAGGTGCATCTGTGCACCTGAGCATGTGGTCTGAAGCACTGGATGGCTCTCCAAAACTCTTCCCAAGCCAGGGGAAGCACTACCAGCAAACCCTGCCTAACTTCCCAGAAGTTTCCCTTTGTAAA
>NW_009952574.1:812151-819685 GCF_000747805.2 Chaetura pelagica | reverse complement strand
GGAATGCTGCCGGGCTGGCGGAGCAGATGTCCCCGAGATGCTACCAAGAGCCTTATTTACAAACTTGTAAATGACTGAAGGGGTTTCCTTCACGGGGATAAGGGGGAACGCCGATTTAAGAGATTAAAATCCTATTGTTTCGTGGCCAGAGCTGCTGTCTCAGATTATCCTTTACAAGGAGGGGGGAGTTAAAAAAAAAAGCCCTTGTATTAGCTTGAAACGCCATTCAACTGTTGTGCCTTTTTGTTTTGTTTTTAAAGCCCAGGGAAAATATGGGGCTGGGCCTTGTCTCTTTTTTCAAGGAGAGGGGAAAAAAAGTGGCAGAGGATGGCTGTTCCCAACCGGGGCGTTTGCTGGGGCTTTGTGTGCTGGAGGTTCCCGAGCTGGGCAGCTCTGCAGGTGATGAAAAGAAGCACAAAAAGCTGGTGCTATCCTTGAAGTATAATTAATCTGAACTTGTATGTACAGCTCGGTGTCCCACAGGAGCATGGGGGTGGCATTAGGGTGGTGTGGTTGTATGGCTACAAGCCCATTTTATTTATTTATTTATTGATTTATTTTTATCTTCCCCTTGCCAATATCTAAAGCTTCATCCCAGCCTCCTTTTAACCTTGTTTTGCCCTAAAATAAAACAGAACTGGTTTGTTTTGTCTCCTGGAGTGGCTTGCTCTGGAGGAAGCAGGAGGGTCTCCAGTGTACCCTACCCTGGGGGGGCACGGCAAGCCCCAAAAACACCCCGAGCCCACCCGAGAGGCTCTGCAAGCGCTGTGGTTTTGAGGTGGGTGCCACAGCGGGTGCCCGCTGCTGACACGTGGGCTGTTCCTTATTTTCATGCCCACTGATGCAACACAGATGCTGGCACCCACCCACGGAGGGGACTGGTGCAGGAGAGCATCCCAGGGCTGGGTGCAGAGGAAGCGGTCGTTGTGCCGCCCTCCCCGGCGTTAATCGGGTTACTGCGAGGTGTGGGAGGGGTCTGTTATTAAATTTAAAACCTGGCTATATAAGATGAAGGCAGCTTTAACGAGATGAAAAGGCTTAACTGGAGCCCAATTAAATTCCGCATTACCTGTTTACGCAGCCAGCTGAAGTCCTGACCTGCTCGCTGATATTTCCTTAGGCTCCAAAGCCTGTGCCCTAGGCAAAGAAATAAAATCAAAGGAGACAGATAGATACCAGATCACCAACATGTCCTGAGCATCCCCACACGCTTGTACCAGAGGCAGCTGCCCTCGAGTGCCTTGTGCTTCTCTTACTGTGGCTGTGAAGTGGGAGATGCAGCCAAAATCCTCCAGTTTGCTCCTCTGGAGAGGAGAGCGAGGGCAAAACCATCTTGAGCCAGAAGAGCAGATGTCTGGTTAGTTTGGTTTTGTGTCTGTGCCTTGAAGATATTTTTGCTGTCCTCATCTCACTGCCAGGTTGATGGAGGCTGGGGCTGGCAGGGCAGCCGGTGCTGGTGGTGCTTCCCACAAAGGGAGCATCCTGCTGCCTGCCAGGGCCTTGCACCACTGCTGGGAGGTTGTTTTTATTTGTCAAAAAGGTGTTTGGTGGAAGCCAGCCATGGGCTGCTGGGACAAGCTGTGCAGCTGCTGTGCCAGCCGAGGCTGCTTGCCCTGAGCGTGTGGTGGGGACATGAGCTCATGTTTAATGGCAGATACTGGCGATAGTAGCCTGGCTTCACTGTTAATAGAAGCCGTCCCTGTTGTGGGTGACACGTGGGGGATTTTGGGCAGGCTGGGACTGGGTTCATGCTCTGTCCCCCCGTCAGGCTTGCTGTGACACCAGGAGCCTTGTGGGATGGGATGCATCAGGATGCAGCACCTTCACCCACCTTCCAGCTGCTCTTGCAGGCATCTCAGGCTTGCCCAGCTGTGGGGATGAGGAGGGAAGATCCCACGGCAGCGCCCCAAGGGCTGCCGTGCAGACACCACATCCAGAAAGCTGCCCAAACCTTTCCGTGTCAGGCGCTGCCTTTTATAACCGGGGGCTACCTGGAGCAGTGGGGGTGCTGTCACTGGTGGTGATTCCAGCCCACCCTCTGGTTTGAGAATTCAGCCCCCAAAGCCTCTCACCTCGCTGGTGCCTCACAGCTCCCTGGGTCCCGCCAGCCGCAGGGCGGGGGGCAGGAAGCGGCTCACCGCACCCTGCTCTGCCCAGCCCTCCCGCCTACCAAAGCCCTCAGCTCTGCATTCAAGACAGTAAATAAATAAAAGCACCAGTCTCCAGCTCCTTCCCGGGGCCGTGGGATGAGTGGGGGTGAGTTGTGTTCCCAGCTCAGCCTGCCTGGGAGAGCAAAGTGGGGTGACACCGAGAGAGCTGGTGGGACAGCTTAGGATGCTCCGAGAGGTGGGAGCTGCTCAGTGCAGCCACGCTGGTGCCCCTTCCCTGCCCCTTTTAAATTTAATTAACACAGCAGAATAACCTGGTTTCTTCCTCAGGATTAGGTTAAGAAAACAAGTCGGTTTTAATAGCCCCTTTACGTCCTACATAGATTTCTAACTGAAGAACCTAACTGGTTTGGCAGTGCAGCCAAAGAGCACATCTTTTTCTTCTTTCTTTTCCCATTTTTGCCCCCATAACCTGATGCCAACAATCCTGTGCAAGTGGGTTCCTACCAATAATTCAGTGCCCAGCTCCTGGCTGTGCTGTTCTGTCCAATTTCCATTGCCTCCTGACCTCCATCCTTCTTTATTTGCAAAGCTATACTCGCAGGCAGTGGTAATAAATCAATTAATGACTCTGATGAATCGTTTAATGGCTGACAAAATAACACTACAGTCAACAGCTTGGATCTCTACAGCAGTACCAGAAGATGCTGGTTGACTCAGGGTAGGGAGACGAAACAGAGACTGTTAGCTCAATTAGTGCAATTAGTGTGCGATTTAAAGGCTTAGATGGCATCTGCTGGCGTACCAAGCCGGTGTGTTAACTGAGAGCTTCGGTTTGGAAACGCAGCATGGTGATCCAGATTGTCATATTCTGCTGGTTTCCATCAAAAAAGGGGAAAAAATCCAACGTTTGGGGGAAAAAATTCAAATAAAATACATATATCTATATATATAGGTATGTGTGTATATATAGCTATATGTGCGTGCCACAGGAACTGCGTTGTGTTTCCAGCATGGAGCAAATTTACCATCTAATAAAAGGCAAACGAGCTGGCATGATGGCTGTGCCTGGGCTCTCCTTGCACTGTGCTTTGGTGGAAGGGAACTTGGAGCATTGCATGCTGATAAGGACCTTCGTGTGTGGCTGGAGGTGCTTTAGGTTTAGCAAATTAGTTTCTTCACCAAAATAGTAAAAATAATCCAGGTGGGGCAAGCTGGGAAGGCAGAAAAGTCCTGTTTGTTTTGGAAATACGTTCTGGAAAGCCCTTGGGTTTGGGTGCTGACCCTCAGGGTTTGAGTGCTTGTCCATGGGGTTTTGGAAATTTGTTCCCACTCTCCCTTTTTTCCCCCTTTTTCTTCCTTTTCTGGCGCATGCCCAGGGTTTTGTAGAGCTGCTCCAGCTGTGGCTACGCTCCCGTTGCTTCTGCGGGGCTAAAGGTGCCTCGGTGTTTACCTTAGCGGCGGTGATGGGGAGGGGAATAAAAAAGAAATAAAATGTCACTTCGCAGCCTTGTAAATCATTCATCAAGGGCTGACCAATTTGGCTCCCATCCTACAATATGCTCAGGGCACTTGTGGGTTTTTAATTACCGAGTTCTGCCAAGCGCCACATGTGCGAGGAACTTTAAATCCCCGTTTACGCCGCAAAGGCGTAGGTGAGGTTTCGGGGTGTTTAACGCGGAAAAATACCCTGTGGTTTTGTGGGAAAAAATGGGCATTTTGCTTCAAGATTTTCTTTAGCTGCTCTGCCCTCTGCTCCCTGTTGCAGAGGGAAGGGGGAGGGCAGCGTACGTTTCCCCTGGATCCCATCCTCATTCCGCACCGCTTTGGGATCCATTTCGCTTTGGGAGATTCCCCCATCGAAGGATTATGGTGTGCTGGAAATCTCTTGAAACCATAAAATATCACCTTGGCAGCTTTATTGCAGCCCTCACTGCCTTGGGAGAGGAGCGTTTTGCGTGATAGAGGGTTTAATAAAGGAAATTCCAAATGGGCTCGCTGCAGTTTGGGGCTCGGTCTTATATATTTTTGCATTAAGAACCGTCATCTGCTTTGCAGAGAAACTGCAATATGTTCATGGCCTTGGATTAAGATTTGGTTTTACTTTTATAGCTGACCCACTTGGGGGGATGGAGGGAGGGGGAGAACTGGGTTCACTCCCTCTCCTGTCTATTTTTGCTGCCGTCTGATGTATAAAAAGAGCCTGGAATGGGCAGGCTTATTTTTCCTGCCAGGACTTTATTTTTTTTTTTGTTTTTATTAACTGTAAAAATACTCAGATCTGGCCTTTGCTGTCAGTGTGGGGAAGGCTGCTTGGGGTGCCTTGTTCAGGGGCACAGGGGGAGCAAGGCGTCGGCTGTGTCTGGGGGCTCAGGACCTTATAGCCTCAGGTTGTTTTGCCAAGGAGGTCTTCTTTCGGGGGGGGGAATTAACCTACACTGTTGTCTCTGATGCTCGCAGCTCTGAGATGCTGGGGTGGGAAAAGCAATCGCTCATCCAACACGGTTCTGGCCTACATCCCATATCTCTGGCTCCTGCCAGAGAGTGGGATGGAGTGAGGCACAAGGGATGCCCCTGGTAAGGCTCATGGCAGCAGTGAGCTTGTTGGTCTCCTGCCCCTGCAGGGCTTTCTGGTCTGGAATAGCGAGATTCCCAACCAAACATGGGGGTCCCACCTTGGCAAGTCATAGCACTTAATAGTAATCCTTAGTTTTCTGTGCTGCCCAAGTCCTGACATTCCAGCTTCCCCCCTCATTGGATGTGGTTGGTGTCCAGAGCTGGCATGGCTGCTGCTGGGACATGGGCTTTGAGGATCCCAGAGGGCTTCAAGCTTTGGGGTAAAACCCAGCCTAAGCAGCCTCACGTGCAGCCCATCTGCTCATGGCATTTCCTCGGTGGAAAATTTTTCCACCAATTTTTAAAATGGTAGATAATTTTCCTCGACCCTGCCATGTGGTTTTAGGTGGGTAAATCCATCATGAAAATGTGTGGAGGGAGTAGTTCAGTGATCCAAACCCAGTGAATATCACTGAGGGTCCCTTGTAACTGCCCTGGGAATGGGGGGTTGTTTGGCAGTAGGTAACTGAGAGTGCACTCCAGAGGCACAGGTATCACTTCTAACCCAGCAGGGACGTGTTGCCAGCAGTGGTCTTAAGAAAAAGAGCATTTTCCTGCCATTTTCCTTCTGGGTTGGAGCATCCCATCACACTGCTGCTTTTCCAAGGCAGTTTGGTGCACATTGCTCTTCCCTCAGCACTGCCAGAGCTGCTCCTTGCACTAGAAAAATCCAGTTTTTCTATGAATGTACCTCGCGGAGAGGAGGTAAATACTAATGGAGATGCTGAGCAGGAGCAAGCAGGGTGTCCAAGTTTCCTGTGTCCCCCCTGTTCCTCCTTTTTGGGGATGGAGCAACTTGAGTGGCTTGTCTTGGGGAGGTGCAAGGAGGAGCATGACCCTGCAGATGGGGTGTGATGAATTTGGAAATCCATAATAAACCTTGGTGTGCTGGTGAGGTCATGGGGGCATCTTTATTTGGAGGACAGAACTGAACGGTTTAGGAGGGGGAGCTGAGGTAAGAGAAGCATTTAAAAAGCCTTAAAACAGCTTCTACCTGAAGTGACATGTTGGATGAGGCTCCTCAGTGGACTAACAAGACTAAATGCCTGGGTAAATTAATAAAAAGACCCCAGAATTATCCCTGCTTTTCGCTCAGCCATCTTCTCCTTGGGTGAATCACAGAGGCTGGTGCCCCTCTGGCTCCAACCACCTTCTGCTCATTCCCCAGTTGGGAGAAGCTGCCTGTGGCTCAGGGAGCGATGCTTGGGGCTCTGGAGGCTGATGGACTCAGTGTGGCGTGGCAGGAGAGATGGCTTTTTTAATGTGCTTTCTTTTTTTCCCCCTCAACTCCGACTCAACCCCACCATGTTTGTCCTGGTTTTGTTCCCCACAGAGCGCAGCTGCCGCCCCGAGTCCCGTGCTTGGAAACATTCCCCCGAACGACGGGATGCCCGGGGGCCCCATCCCGCCCGGTTTCTTCCAGGTAGGCTGCTGCTCCTCCCCATGCCCCACTCCTCACCGTGCACGTGTTGGCTTTTGCTCTGGGTGTCAGCGCTGTCGTGCCTGTGGTTTTTTTCCCAAGGGGGTGCTTGGGAAGCAGCATGCCCGCCTAGCTGACCTGTCTAGGAATGACTGCCCGTTCTGCTGTCCTTCCACGTTTGCTTTTTATTTTTTGTGGCCTTCAAGCGAATTTCTTTCTTCCTCAAAGAGGTTACTGTGTATTTACAACCAATGTGTTGTGTTTTTTTTTCTTTTTCCAAAGCTGCTTGGTTTGTGTTTGGGTTGAGATTGTATTCGTTCTCCGCTCCTAACAGACGTTGCATAATTGAAAACATTCTGGATTTTGATTCCTGAAACATTCCCCCCCCCCGCCCCCCTGTTCCTCTGGTTAACCGCTTGATTTTTTCCAAATGCAATCACTGAAAGCATTAACAAACGCTGGCTGTGGCTGCAGGCAGGAGCCAGCTCTGGCCAAGTCCCCAAAAGCCGTGGAGGCACCTTGTAAGCGAATACCTACCAAAGTCCTCTTGCTCCTCCTCCCTCACCAAGCTCTGACTGAGGAGGGGTAACGTGTGTTTGGAGTGACACTGATGGAAAGGATCTCGTCGTGTACACAGAAAAGAAGTTTTCAGAACTTGAACCCTGGGGGTTTCTGGGGGTTTCTTTGGAATCTCTTTGCATGGCACGAGCCGCACTGGTTTGCAGCGACATAAGCTCTTGGAGCATTAAAATCTTCTTTCTGGAGGAAGAAGCACTTGTCCGTGTAACAAATGGGACAGGAGTTGAAAGGGATATTTGTTTTGGCAAGCTGGTTTTCTTTTTTTTTTCCCCTTTATTTGTATTTGGGAGAAGTTCTCGGGCAGCAGACAGGCGGGCTCGATAAGGCGCTTGTGATTTATTGTGGTGATATCTGAGCCTGATACCACCGTTTGCTTGTGTATGGGAAGGGGAAAGGAGGGTCCTGGTTTTTTGGTTGTTTGTTTGCTTTTTTTCGAGAGAGCTCCCATTTCAGGAACACGCTGGTGACAAAGTAAGAATATCCGATATTGATCGGGAGCCCCAGCAGACAGGCGGGCTCGATAAGGCGCTTGTGATTTATTGTGGTGATATCTGAGCCTGATACCACCGTTTGCTTGTGTATGGGAAGGGGAAAGGAGGGTCCTGGTTTTTTGGTTGTTTGTTTGCTTTTTTTCGAGAGAGCTCCCATTTCAGGAACACGCTGGTGACAAAGTAAGAATATCCGATATTGATCGGGAGCCCTAAACCAGGCAGATCTCTTGTAGCCGCGCTCGGCGGCGCGGGGGGAGCCGGCGGCAGAGATGCTATCTCGCAGGTCAGAGCTGCTGCCAGAAGTTGGAGGGCCAAGCTGC
>NW_009952574.1:805225-811500 GCF_000747805.2 Chaetura pelagica | reverse complement strand
GCGGGGGGAGCAGGAGGCAGAGATGCTATCTCGCAGGTCAGAGCTGCTGCCAGAAGTTGGAGTGCCAAGCTGCTGCTTCCAACAAATGTCTCTCCAAAAGTCCTGATCTCACCCCGCAGCGGAGCTGACGGTCCTTTGGGGCTCCTGCTTCACGCGGAGCTGCGAGGGTTGCAAAACTGGCACAGAGTTAGGGCATGGCTTCCAGAGGACGGGCTGGCATTCCCCAAGAGGGGAAGGTGAGGAGGAATTGCGTCTCCCCAGACGTGCTGTGCATGCTCCCGTCTCCACTCTTCCCGTTGACGGCCTCCAAGCTGTCCCCTCTGCTTTTCTTTCTGCCCTCCTGTAGCATTTTTGCACTGAGAGTTTAATCAGGAGCAAACAACCCATCCTACCTCCCTGCCTCTCGTCTGGTTGGAGCAGGAGCTGCTGGGGAAGGGGTTCAAAAGCAGCCCTGCTCATTTGGGACCTTTGGTGGGAGGAGTCCTGAAAACCCAGCAGAAGTAATGGCACCAGTGCAGGTGTGGTGTGCCAGGGTGCTGCCCATCCCTGGAGCTGCTTGAGGGAAAGAAAGGACGGGTGCTGATGCATGTGGCTTGCATGTGACATCTCAAGCTTTTCCTGAAAGCCCTCCAACATCTGGTTTCTCTTCCCAGCCCTGAGGATGGAAGGGAGGAGGGGAAAAGAAAAATCCCACCTTTTAACACAGTCTGAACATCCCCCTCGTGAAAACCCGTCTGATTTATTGCGTGTGCTTGAGCTTGTTCCAGCTTCAGGAGGTTCTGGAGACCAGCTCTTGCAGAGGTGGGCTGGAGGCTCAGTGACAGGCTGCTTGCAGCTTGGGGGTAGTTCTCTGTCTCTATAGGAAATGAAAGCATTCTGGTGGGCAAAACCAAAACGGTCACTGGAGATGCAAAAGACTTCTCCTCGCTCATTGGTGTTCCAGCCCAGGGAGTGAGTGAGGTTCCTGATGGTACCACCTTGGCTGGTGCCAAGGAAACTTGGCAGGAAGCTGGAGGGTGGAAAGGGCTTGAGGGGGTTTCAGGATCTCACTCTTCTGCACTGTACAGTGGGCACCAGGGACCTGCGAGGGGTATCCCTGAGGGCAGCAGGCACAGACAGACCGTTTTTGAGAGGGTTTAGCGGGTTTGATCCTTTCCTGGCATGGTGGGGCGTCACACCGGGAGCTGAGGAGGGAGTCACCAGCAAAGCCCTGTGCTGCAGCCCTGGGGGTGCGTGAACCCCCAGCCCCATGCATCTTGGATGTTTGGCAAAGGGAAAAAATTACATAAACCATTCCTAGGAGCCAGTGGCCCAAAAACCCCTGGGAGGGAGCTTGAAGGAGAAGTGACGTGCTGGGAAGAGTAGAAGAGAGGAGGAGTCCAGGCTGCAGCGCCTGTCTGCAGCCGCTGTCCCTTCCCTGTGCTGGGGCTCAGCAGTGACCTTCAGGCCAGGGGCCAAGAGAAATGCAGCCTGCAGAGTCTCCCAAAACCTTTCCAGAACGTTGGGAAAGGAGAGGTCCTGGGCTGTTCCAGGGTTGCCAAGGCATTGCTTGGTGCCAGCCAGCAGCAGGGCACTGGGCTGCGCTCCGGACAAAAGGTGGCCGGGTTGCCGACCAGCGTGGGTAGATGCTTTTATTTAAATCTCTCTCCCTCTCTTTGTCCCATGGAGATGAGCAAACAAACCCTCTGCTCATCCTCCTAAAGGTCATCAGAGGCGTTCCTGCTTTTGTTTTGAACGCTGGATTGATGCCGGGGTGCGGATCCCTCAGAGGAAGTGACAGGGGGTGCTGGAGAAACATAGAAAGGAAAACTAAAAATTGACAGCAATTAATAGCACACCTTCCTATCACTAAATTAAAAAAAAGGAGGGGGGCACCCAGCTAGCGGCCCCCCACCACGGCCGTGCCTCCTCTCCCTGGTGCGAGCTCCCCGTGCCCCGCGCGCTGATGAAATGGAAAGTTGTCCATAAATCAATGTCGGCTGCGCTCGCTCTGCACCAGCGGCGCCTGAGATGCACCAAAACAAAAGCGCCGGCTGCTCCGTGTTCCCACACCGCCCCCTAATGCGGAGAGGCCTCGGGAGCCCGGGATGACGAGGGGCTCTGGAGCCCCGAGAGGCTCCCCCTGATAACCCCTGCCTGCCCTTCCACCTCTCCTCCCTGCATCCTGGGGTGCAGCTCTTGGAGTAAAGTCACTCGTGGTGGGTGAGGATGGTAAAACAAGGCGTAGTAGGATGGGCCCATGTTGTCCTGCTGGCTCCTCGGATGCCACCATTTTCCTCCTGCTTGGCTCCATGGGCACTGAGTTGTAGCAGAAGCCACCACCAGCAGTCAGCCAGCTCTGGCAAGGTGGCAGAAGAGCCACAAGTCCAAGCTGCCCTTCCCAAAATCCTGGGGCAGAGCTCACTGTCAGCCTTGCACAAGGCAGGGTTTGAAGGAAGGAGGCTTATGAGCTGGAGGAGAGGAAAAGCAAGTGTCAGAGAAAGTTTTGAGGTTTTTTTTCTGGAAGTTTAGTAGGATGCCCGAGGCTTTTGTACCGAGCGTCTGGAGCATATGGTGGGATTTGCAGTCAACTTTCTCTTGGGTGCTCCAGCCAGATGGAGGTGACTGTTCTTGGCTCCGGCTGACACGGGTTTGTTTCCTGAAGAGCTTGTGTTAAACATATTCCTTAAAACCAGGCTTCTGCAGTCAGAAGCCCCAGCTGCAGGCAAAGCAGAGCTCCTGCCCACGGCTGCCTTCCGCCGTCTGGGGAGGAACTTGGCCAACATTCTCTTGCCTTGCCTTTACCCTGCCTTGCCTTGCCTTGCCTTGACCCTGCCTTGCCTTGATCCTGCCGTGCCTTGCCTTGCCTTGCCCTTGACCCTGCCTTGCCTTGCCTTGCCCTGCCTTGCTTTGCCTTGCCCTACCTTGCTTTGCCTTGCCCTACCTTGCCTTGCCCTACCTTGCCTTGCCTTACCTTGCCTTGCCCTACCCTGCCTTGCCTTGCCTTGACCCAGCCTTGCCTTGCCTTGCCCTGTCTTGCTTTGCCTTGCCCTGCCCTGACTTGCCTTGATCCTGCCCTATCCTCTCCCAGCAAGGTGCATTTGGGTCCTCAGCCAGCACCATGTGCTGGAAGGTGTCCATGGTCCTCTCCAAAGGCACCTGGAGCATCTCTGCTGAAGGCTCCTTCAGGGATTCCTAATTTTTCTGTTGACAGCTTGCAAAACTTCACTCTCCTCCTGTAGAAACAAAGCTCCTACCCGATAAGCCCAGGCACATTTTGAATTAGCTCCATCTGATTTATTTTAGCTTTTTCTAATGTCAGAACGGGCAGGTATTTTAAAGCACCAGATGCTGCTGCTGTCAGTAAATGACGGGGATCTCGTGGCATTGATGCTTTGCCTTCTCCTACCACCCCGCATCCTTCTGCCCTCCCCCCCCCAAGAGGTGCTTGAAAATGTTTTTAAATAGAAAAACTCCCCCATTAGCTGAAAGTATGTAGCCCATAAAACATGATCCATTTGTGGTGAATTACGCTGGAAACATAAATTGACACACGCAGAGCTATGATTGCTCGTGCCATTTTCCATCTTTAATATTTTACAAGAAGTTTGAGGAGTCGAGCTGGTGAAAGACAGAGTGGAAATAAACCTGATCGCCTGGGAACTCCCCTTAGGAAGCAGCAGCAGCAGCAAACTTGGGGCACCTGAGGGGCCAGGTTGGGCTTTTAAAGTCCCTGTAGTTTAGTGGGGGTGGGAATGAAGCAGAGAGAGGAGGTTGGTGCACCAAGAGCTGTTGGGAGCAGTTTCCTCTTGTCACCGTTTTTATCTGTTTCGGGTTGTTTATTGGAGTAGTTTTTCGAGGCAGCTAAAGGAGGGTGAAGAAAAACTCCCTGTGCAAGGCATCCAGTTTGGGGGGAAAAAACAAAGTAAAAAAAAAAAGAAAACTTAGGAGATGATGGGCTTTCTCTGGTTGAGGAGAGCTCTGGTGTTGAGATGAGAGTGAATTAACTGCAGGGCAGCTATTGCTGATCTCCCACATCCTGTGGGATGGAGTTCTGCTGAGGGGGAACACCGCTTGGGCATTTGGGATCTGGAGGGAGGTGGTGGGGAGGAAGCAGGACTGTGCATGTGTCCAGCCTCTTCTTGCAGCAGCAGCAGTTAATGACTGCTAAGTACACATCTTTTAAGAAAAAAGGGTTGTTGTGGTGGTTGGAGCCCACGTGTCATCTCTGCGAAACACTTGTCTCAACTGCGGTGATCCATCGGGATCAGCTGCTGCTTCCTCTGGAGCAAGGGAAACCCATACAAAAAAAACAAAAGCAACGGATCCAGCAGGCGTTCCTGGCCGAGCGTGGGTCCCAGCCCTGGAACATCTGCAAATATTTATGGAGATAACAATATCCAGAGGGTCTGGGTTGCTGATGGAGCAGAGCAGCCGTGCTGCAGGGGCGCAGGAGGGGGTTGCGGTGCCTGCAGCCCAGAGCCAGCGTTTTGGATGCTGCTTCTTGTTGCTGGTTTGAAAAAAAAACCAATCAAACAAAAATCAGCAACAAAAAAACAAGAACTGAAAAATAAAGGAAAAAATCCCCTCTCAGCTCCTCCCTTGCCCACCTTGTACAAGCTGGGTTTCTGCAGTCATGTTATCCAGAAGTCTCCACTGGGAGTGGTACCATGCAGGATAAGGATCAGAGCTTGTAGCATCCCAGGGAGCAGCCCTGGGGTGATGGGGCAGGACCACGGTCCTGAGGATCCATTCAGCAGCACAAAAAGTTGGTGCTCTTCAGATCCAGATGCTGTAGGGGATTTTTCTCTGGTGGAAAATGAGGCCATGTCTTCTAGAAGCTGTTTCTGCAGAAACCAAACGCTGCTTGCTCTGAAGCTCCACAGCACCTCTGGGCCCAGCTGGGGTGCGTGTAGGTGGCAATACCCCGTGTGTTCCATACCTGTTAACTCCATGCCCTTGCATGCTGGGGGATATGAGAGGGAGGACATCAGAGGTTTAATCAGGGCGTTAATAACTTCAGGATGTGGTCTGTGTGCGTGTCCAGCCAGTACCCTGGGTATCAGTGACCTCCTCCTTGTGGCATAGGAAGGCAGGCATAGCGGAGGACCTGTAGACTCTTGTGTTGATGGGGCTTGAGGGTTGGCCTCTGTGAGTCCTGACTTTTCCCTTCACTTGGTTTCATTGCTCATTCAACTCTGCCGATCTTCCGTGCCCCGGTTTTGCAGCCGTGATGCATAGGAAGAGCTTTGGTGGTGGCCAGACCTCACTGAGGTGTGCTTTCCTCTGTGAACTGGTGGTTGGATCTGTCTGCTGCCTGCCAGGGGTTTTGCATTTGCTCCAACAGCTTTAGCCATCTCTCAAGAAAAGTAAGTTGTCTTCATGGAGATGACTTCTGCTAGAGGTGGTTGATGTTACAGTTCAACCACAGAGATTTGTCTTCTCCGCTGTGGTGGGACATGGATGGAGAAGGCAGTTGTGTTGTTATCAGAAGAGCTGTCCTTAAGTGCTGTGGCATCTTCCAGTCGAGGTTCACCTAGGGGCAGGGGCTGGTTGCCTTCAGGTCCTGGAGAATAAATCCTTCTTCCCAAGAGAAGCTGTGGGTGGCCCATCCCTGAAGGTGTTCACAGCCAGGTTGGATGGGGCTTGAAGCAACCTGGGCAGAGGTGTTGGAACAAGATGATCTTTAAGGTCTCTTCCAACCCAAACCAGTCCATGATACTATGAAATAGTGGTGTAAACAGTGGGACTTAGTTTCCCCAGGCACAGTGGCTGGAGTGGGAAGGCTGGCAGGAGGCTCTTGGTTTAAATCACTTGGCTCCATCTCGCCGCCAAACCATTCAAATTAAAAAAAAATAAAAATAAAAAAAAGAGGAGGGGGAAACAACCCCAATCCTCTTACTTTATTTACATTGCACTCAAGTTCCTGCTGTACAAAAGATTTGCAGGTGCAAATATGTCCTGCCTTCATTAACTTCCCCTCCCTTTTTAATTTATGTGATTTCAATTTTCCTTCCCTGTACTGTTAATTAGGGGACCCTCTAATCAGTACCATTATCACAGTGGTATTCATGTTTAGGAAAGCTGCTAAACAAATGCTTGCAAAATTGCTAAATGGCTAATTAATGTCTGTTAATTAAGAAAATTGCTCATGGTAACAAACCATGCCATCGCTGGCAGCAGCTAGAAGGCAAACACTTGTTGAAATTAGTAACGAGGCAGGTAGAGAACATCTGCTCCGGCGCCGGTCCTGGAGCCTGACGTTGCTTCCCATCACCTACTGACAACGCTCGTTT
>NW_009952574.1:800959-805201 GCF_000747805.2 Chaetura pelagica | reverse complement strand
TTGGACTCAAAAAAATACACATTTTTTTTTTTTTTTCTTCTTTTTTTTTCTTTTTTTTTTTTTTGGCCCCTCCCTCCCTTACATTAACACACACTGGTATCTTCTTCCAGCGAGCTCACGTTTTTTTCCAAGCAGATTTTCAGTTTGTGCTTTTAAGGAAAAATTCAAATTAAAAATAAAAAAATGAATAGATGAAAAAGCAGGCGTTTGAGCCCAAAATGTCAGTGGCTGCTGCACTGCAGCCTTCAACCTGCACCGACTAATCTCTCCTTTTTTCCCCTAGACACCCTCCCTTCTTTGCTCGCAAGCCATTTTACTCCCATCCTTAGGGAATCCACCTGGATGAAGGATGGTGCATCCGCTGTGATGCAGCCCCGGTTGTGCCAGCCAAATGCTTCCCAGGCACGAGCTGGGACGTGCTCCTCATCCTCCAGCATCTCCACTGAACTACCACCAAACCTAAAAAAACCCCAGAGGTGTCTCCAACCTTTGCGATGAGAGAGGAAAAAAAATGCCTTTTTTTTTTGGTTGCTTTTTTTTTTTTCCTTTAAATTTTTTTTCTTTTTGGTCGAGGGGTATTTTTTTGTATTTTCCCCAACCTCTCTGGTCCTCTCCTGCATTATTTTTTCTTCCTCGTTGCACACCCTTGCAAAGTGTTTCCCTGTGTGTTTATCATTACAGACTTGGTTGAACCACCGGCCCGTCTACCTTCGATGTGGTGTATTTTGACAGACGTTCTGATTTTTACAACTTCTTTTTTCAGTTATTATTTTTTAATATTTTTAAAATTTTTTTGGCCTGTGTCATTATTCAGTGTTCAGCTACGAACGAGTAGAAACTCAAAAGAGGAAAAAACCAAAACAACAAATGAACCAAACAAAAAAAAAGGAAAGAATGGGAGAACTGACTCCCTGACGAAACAGGTCCGCCCGTCAATCCTTTTTTTAGCTCTTTTCTGCGCTTTCATGTGCTAATCTATAACCTCCTTCTACTGTCTGACCTCACAGGGACCGCCTGGGTCACAGCCCTCGCCACACGCACAGCCTCCACCCCACAACCCTAACAGCATGATGGGACCCCACAGTCAGGTAAAGACACTAGCGATGGGTAGGGCTGTGAACCGCGACGTGCGCTCGATTTGCTCTATTTTTGTCCCCCCCTTCTCTAAGCATGCTGGGCAGTGGGTGCCCTGCTCCCCCGGGGAGCATCCCCCTGGGAATCCCAGCTCTGAGGCAAAATCTTGGGCTTTTTTCCCATTTTTTCCTTTTTTTTTCTTCTTCCTTTTTTCTTTTTGTTGTTTTTTTTTTTCTCGGATGTGCAGTTGTCAATGGACTGAGAAGTCAATCGTGGGTATCAGACTGTTTTGCCTTCCCCAGGTAGCCTGAGAAATTTAACTTCATGTGGGTTTTTAAGCTTCTGTTTGTAGCAGCAGTTGTAAAAAAAAAAAAAAAGAGTAACTTTAAGTCTTTCTTCCTTTTTTTTTTCAGTACTTAGCATTGGGGGTTTTTTTGTGTGTGCGTGTCTGTATGTGCTTATTTGCCACTTTTTTTAATCTATATATTTAAACTTGAACAGTATCTAACACTCAGGGTTTCCCATGCACTAATTTTAACAGCCTCACCTAGTATTGCTGATGTCAAACGCTCTCAGACAATAAAACTACAAGAGAAAAAAAAACATTAAAAAAACCAAAAACGGACTCCAGACATTTTTTTTCATATTTTTTTTTTCCCTTTTGAAACCTGACTTTTTTGTAAAAGGATGTCTCCAGAGAAAAATAAATAAATATAAAAATAAAATCCAAACCAAAACCAACAGAAACCCCGTGTGTACAGTCTGAGCAGCGTGTGGGGAGCGTGTGGCCTCCCCGTGGCTCAGCCCTCACCTGCCTCTTGTGTCCCCGCAGCCCTTCATGTCGCCGCGCTACGCCGGAGGTCCCCGGCCCCCCATCAGGATGGGCAACCAGGTACTGCGTTTCCCGGGGGGGTTTCCCTGGGATGGGTCTTATCTGGGGAGGGCCAGGGTGTTCTGCAGGTGCTTCTTGGGTGTGGGTGGCTGAAGGCGGCCCAGCTGGAGAAATGTGTCTGGTTCTGGAGGCCCTAAAATAAGGAGGATGTGGAGCTGTTGGAGTGGGTGCAGAGGAGGCCACAAAGATGATCAAAGGGCTGGAGCAGCTCTGCTCTAGAGACAGGCTGAGAGAGTTGGGGTTGTTCAGCCTGGAGAAGAGAAGGCTCCAGGGAGACCTTAGAGCACCTTCCAGTGCCTGAAGGGGCTGCAGGAAAGCTGGGGAGGGACTTTTTGCAAGGGCTTGTAGTGAGAGGACAAGGGATAATGGCTTTAAACTGGAAGAGGGTAGATTTGGGTTAGACATTAATAAAAGCTGTGGATGCCCCATCCTTGGAAGTGTTAAAAGGCAGGTTGAGTGGGGCTTGGAGCAACCTGGTCTAGTGGGAGGTGTCCCTGCCCATGCAGGGAGGTTGGAAGTAGATGATCTTTAAGGTCCCTTCCAACCCAAACCACTGTAGGATTCTCTGATTTTATGGTTGCCTCCTTTGGGCATCCTCTGGTTTCTTGGTGCTGGACCATCAGGTGTCACTTAGCCATTTTATTTTTATTTTATTTTGAGGTTCAGGCATATCTAGGGTGCATACAGCAGTGGAGCATGTGCCAGTTTTGATTTGTGGTGTTTTCAGCTCATTGCCCGGCTGGATTTTCCCTGCAATCACAGAAAATTAAAGTGATGGAGATAATCCTGCTGCTGGGTTGACCGAGTGCTTAGATCAGCAGCGGGGTCAAGCGGGGCAGGTCGCTGCTGAATTTTTTTGGGTTGGGTTTTATCCTCTTATCCCAGCTTAAACAAGGGCAGTTTGTTTCTGGCCTTACGGATGGAGGCTTCCACCCCATGCGCTGCCCGAACGTGTGGCCTTTGGTCGATCCATAGGGTAACGTGCAGATCTGTAGGGTAACGACCCAACCAGAGGTTACTTGTCATTCATGGGAAATTAAAGGAGACCTGTAATTCCTTTGAATAGCAGAGGTGACTCTGCAGAAATTGTCTTGCGAGCTTGTTTTTGGCTAGCAGAGTTTTTGTGTAGCTCGTATGAGCAGGAAGAGCAGAATAGTCAGGAAAAAGGGTGTAGTGGTTTGCTTTGTGTTTGTCATTGCTGGGTTTGAGACTTGAATCGCTGGAACTTGCAAAATGATGGTGAGACAGCTGAGATCTAGCTGAGCAAAACTGGAGTGGGGCTGATGTAGGACCCCCACGCTCAGCTGTGCTGGAAGAACTTCACACTCGGCATCATGCCTCTCAAATGGGTGTTGGTGGCCATTTTAGGAAGGGTTTAATTAAAAGCACCTTCTCACGGGGCAGTTTCAAGGGAACCTCATCCTGCTGTGGCCCCAGGCTGGTCCTGATCTGAAGGCGAGCACAAGACTGGGCAGGCAGGGGAACAGTCTGGGGAAGCTGCTCTTGCCACAGGGTCTAGCATCCAAGAGTGGGTAAAGTTAGTTTAGAGGAATTAATATTTTTTCCCCCCGAACACCAGATAATAAAACACAGGTTTGTACCTACCGAGAGCTCAGCGAGGTTATGGTCACATCCAGAGGGACAAAAGGAATAAATAGGCAGGCAGGAAGGTCAGGCAGCAGAAGTGTAAATATCCATTGCTACAACCCCCCTGGTTACTGTTCCTCCTGCTGCCAGCTTCCAAGCTGAAAAAAAGAAAAAGTGGGATTGGGCAGATTCTGCCTCAGCTTGGCCATGCACACCCAGTGCTCCAGCAGCTCCTGTGTCGGCATTCAAATAAAAGGCTGTGCTGCAGCAAAACTGTTTACAGTTTGCTTCCCCCAGGCAGATGGTATCTGTGTTTGTCTCCCCCTTTATCTGTTCAGAGCAGCCTTTGAACTTTAAATAGCCGTGTTGCCAGAGCAGAGCTGGCTTTGGGGAGGGGGAGCAGCAGCCGTGCCCCCCTGCCTGGGGACAGGGCCGAACACTGGACTGCTGCAAATGGAGCATCTCCCTATCGGCAGCCCATGGATGGCTGCAGCGACCTGGACAGTTTGGCCCTGGCAATGTGGGATGCAGCAGGATGCGGGATGCAGCAGGATGCGGGATGCAGCAGGATGTGGGATGCAGCAGGATGCAGCAGGATGCGGGATGCAGCAGGATGCGGGATGCTCCGGCAGCCGCAGGTCATGCTGCGGCAGGGAGGGGGGGGGGGCACAGGGAAGGCACCTGGGGGG
>NW_009952574.1:785054-800077 GCF_000747805.2 Chaetura pelagica | reverse complement strand
CGCAGGTCATGCTGCGGCAGGAAGGGTGGTGTGACCTGGGCAGTGCACTGAGGAGGAGCCCCCCTCTCTAAATCCTCGACCCAAATCTATCTCTGTAGACTGCATTTTAGCAATGACTGTATTTTTTAATCTTCCTCCCTTTGTTTTCCCAGCCCCCGGGCGCCGTTCCCGGGACACAGCCGTTGCTGCCCAATTCGATGGATCCCACGCGACAGCAAGGTAAGCCCAGCAGAGGAGGCTTGGGTGCTAACGTTCCTTGTTAGCTGTTAATTTGAGACCTGAAATGACCACTCTGCCACCTGACACTCCTGCTTTCCTCCCAACAGGGCACCCTAACATGGGCGGCCCCATGCAAAGGATGAATCCTCCACGAGGGATGGGCCCCATGGGTCCCGGTCCACAGGTAAGCCCAGCGCCAAAGAGCATCTTAGGGCTCAGCAAATGCCCCTGCACCATCAAAACAACCTCCTGGGGCTCCAAGGGCTGGGAGTTCCTTCCCCGCCCCCCCCAGGCCCTGTCCCCCCATTAGTGTTAATGCGTTTTACATTAGTCTTGCATCTGGAAATCCCTCCTTTTAACATGAGTGAGGTCTACAGAGCTCATTAAGGGTATTGCAACCTCCCTCCCGCGCTTCCGTCAAAGGGGATGGCACTTAGCACCGTGCCAGAGCAGCCTCTGAGTGCATTACCCTGCCTGCCTGGGAAACAGTTACAACCCTAACAGCAGGAAAGGGAAAGGAGGTTTGCATTATAAATAAATAAATAAATAAATAAGAAATGGCAAAGATCCCTCTAGCAGGGGAATAAGGCTTTTCCTCTGCGAGGTTCCCCTCCGCCTGCCCTTCCTGCTGCCTGCTTGAGCAATCTGTTTCAGGAAAGGGGAGTAAACTCTTTGAAAATGAGGCAGATTCAGGTTAATATATGCTGTCTTTCCGTTGATTCACTTTACGGAGTGGCTTGTTGTTGACTCACTCCTGTTTGTTCCTTCTACGAGACTTCACAACCAGATTACCATGTTTTGGTTGGAGGTTTATCCTCCCTGCATCGTCGCCTACGTCGAGTTTGTAGCGCGAGGATCAGAGTCTGTCAAGAGACGAGCGGGTGCGCTGGAGTTTTGTTTTGTTTTTCCCCTGGAAACTGTTGAGATAAGTGATTATTGTGTAAAGAGGGAGTTGTGACATGTCTTTTTTAACACCAGCCTGAGGATGCTGGTCAGGATTGCCCAGCCATCCTCACAGGCACCCAGATCCATCCTAAGGCAGGGGATATAAAAACTGCACGAGCATCACAGATGAGCAAAGCCCAAGGATGCTTTGAGTGCTGCTGCTCTGCTTAAAATCCTCCTTTCCTGGAGGATGGCACCCAAAAAAAAAGCCATGGCATTTGAGAGCCGCGTGGGATGGCGGTGGCTCTGGGAGCCAGCAGGAGCTGTGAGATGTTCAGAGCTTTATTTTTGACTCTGCCATTCCCTGTATACGTACATTAGGGAGAAGTGTGTGGTTTGTGTTACTTTTTTTCTCAAGGCAGCCTTTCCCTGGGCTTCCCAACCTGGCACCTGCGGGATGCTGCTGCCCTGCAGCCAGCCAGGAACCAGTGCTCTGTGTTGGCACCACCAAAAATACCCAACCAGACCCAGCAGCCCCTCACACCTTGCATGCACAGGGCTTTTTTTTTTTTTTTTTTTCTTTAAGCTTTGCATTAGGACCTTTCCAAATACTCCTTAAGTTATCCCCAGAGGCTGCAAAGCATCCAGCCAGGACATCCCAGCATCCTGACAACAGCTACTTACAACGCACCAAGAATGAATCATCCCTTACAGTCCATCACTGCTGCCTTTTTCCCTTCAATAGTCACAGTTTTAGCTCTGCAGAAGCCAGGATTAGGTCTGTTGGTGCCTCTATGAAGAGGGTTTGGAGCTCTCTGGATTTCGGCAGCATCTTGCCAGAGCCCAGCATCCAGGTCTCTCAGCACAGCTGTGTTCCCTCCCCACCCTCCCTGAGCATCTTTCAGATGGCTTCGTTTTCCAGCCTTTCAGCTCCAATTAAAAACGTTGAGCTTTTTATCCCTTCAATAGTCACAGTTTTAGCTCTGCAGAAGCCAGGATTAGGTCTGTTGGTGCCTCTATGAAGAGGGTTTGGAGCTCTCTGGATTTCGGCAGCATCTTGCCAGAGCCCAGCATCCAGGTCTCTCAGCACAGCTGTGTTCCCTCCCCACCCTCCCTGAGCATCTTTCAGATGGCTTCGTTTTCCAGCCTTTCAGCTCCAATTAAAAACGTTGAGCTTTTTAGCTCTTCTTCTTCTTTTTTTTTTTTTTTTTTTTTTTAACAAGGCTTTTGATGCTGCTATTCAGTGTAAATGGCTGGAATTTTGATCAATTAAAGGACTTGCCAGTAATTTGTTTGGGGAAAACCCTTTTCTGCCTCTTCAAAACAAACTTTGGCAATGCCCTCAGCAGAGCACCCTGCTCCAGTGCATCCATAAATCCAGGGAAAAATCGACAGCAATGAAGTATTACACTTAAAGTCCAGCTTGGAGTGCTCCAAGGGGCTGCAAACTAGAAAGTGGCCAGCCATCTCCCTTCCTGCCCTGGCAATTTTGTTTCTCTAAATGGCAGAAATCCAGCCCAAAAAGACGCATCGTGGGGGGTAGGGAAGGTGGGAGGGGAGGAGCAGCAGCGTGACCTAAATCTGGCTGCACATCGCCCAGAGGGCTCAGGGAGAAAAGCACAGACCAAATGGAACGCTGTGTTCCAAGGGATTCCTCGTCCTTCCCTGCCTTGGGCTTGGCTTTGTACTAGAGCTGGTTTTAGGAGGTGAGGGGGCACAGATCTGAGGGTCCTGGACCCAGTGGGAGGCTAAGCTAGGCTGGAATAAGCCAGGAAGGGAGCCCCGAGGGGCTGCCTGCCCTCGTCTGCACCCTGGGGGATGTAGCAGGGAGCTGGGAAGCAACAGGAAGACAAGCCTGGCTTGGCTTTCCCTCCTCCAGCCATCATCCTGGGAGCAGGGATGCTCCATCTCAGGGGAGCTCGTGCAGCCTCTTCCCATCCTTATGCTGCAGCAATAACCTTCCAAGCAGCGACTCCTCTCTCCTCCTTCCTGCTTTCTCCTGCATAAACAGACAAACCCAGAAGGCTGCTGGTGGTGCCTGGGGGGCCATGGGCAGAATTGCCTCCCAGAGCTGGGAGGGGGCTGTTCTCCCTCCAGCATCACAGCATCAGAGATCACAGGGGGACTTAAAAGCTCAGCCTGACTCCCTCCCATATTCAGCTGCCTGCTTTTTTTATAAACACAATTGCTAACTGCCTCTACATTCGTCATAATGGATTTGTTTTTTTAAAAAAAAAAAGCTATTTTGTGTAAACTAATCCTCATTTTCTTGTTTCTTTGTCATCTCTCCTCTCCTCCTCTCTTCCCATGATGGTGGACCAACCCTTCCTTACGACTGCAGAACTACGGCAGCGGCATGAGACCTCCACCCAACTCCCTAGGTCCCGGCATGCCTGGAATTAACATGTAAGGCAAACCCCACACCCAGGAATGTTTTCCCATGGATTTGGGCTTTGCAGGACTGCAGGGGTGTCTGTGGGGAGCAGGCTGGTGGAGGTGACAGATAAAAGTACAACTTCTCTTTTTTCCCCATTTATTTTTGATCCCAGGGGGCCGGGAGCTGGCAGACCGTGGCCGAACCCCAGCAGTGCTAATTCAGTGAGTATCCCAGTGTCCTTGGAAGCAAGAGTGGGGCTGGTCAGGGACTGTCCTGCAAATGAGGCCATTCCCCATTAGCTGAATCCTGCTAATGGGGGCAAGGAGGAGGGTTTCCTAGCCTCTCAGGTAGACACTGCTCCTACACCTATAGCCTAAATGCTGCTCCTGTGCTGCTCTCCCTGCAGTGGGGTGCAGCTGGGGGGCCCTGGGACCCCCATTCATGCCAATCGGGAGGGGCAGCTGGGGCTCTTAGTTGTGCCCTGCTGGGATTGGGCCCGAGGTAGCCCTTGTGCACCCCATGGCTGAACCCAGCTCTCTTCTCTCTATAGATCCCATACTCTTCTTCATCGCCTGGTACATACGTGGTGAGTCCTCCTGCTCTGTCTGTCCATCCTGGGTGCAGAGATGTTTGGGAGCCTGTGTGGTTTGGGGGTGGTGTAGGGGGGCAGGTGTGAGGTCCGGCCTGAGGGGAGGCGTTTGAAAATGTTGGGAGGTGGGTGATGCTTGTTGCTCGTGGCCCTGACCCCCCTGCTTCGTCTCTCCGCAGGGTCCGCCCGGGGGCGGCGGTCCTCCAGGGACACCCATCATGCCCAGTCCTGCAGGTATGACCTCCTGAGACCCCCCACACCAGGGCCAGCCCTTCCCCTGCCAGGGAGACCCCTGTACCTGGAGCTGCACCACCAGGCACAGGCAGCCCCTGCCCAAATAATCCATTTAAGGGAGTGAGTGGCCTGGGCTGCTTGACTTTGGGATGGCATTTGGAGATGTTCCTGTATCCCCCTGTGGAGTTAGATGCTGAAGGGCTTGGGGAGGTGGGAGGTGAGGAGTGCTACGTGGTGGGGAATTACCTCCCTGCACCTTCCTAGCCAGGAGTTGAATTATTTTTCACAGTTGAATTTATGTGATTAAAAACTTTGTGGATCTTCATTAAATACAAATTAGCCAGAAAATGGTGGTACTTAGAGGGAATTTTAGGTGATAAAATACAAAAGAATGAGTTCAAGTGGCATGAGTTTGTTTTAATTAAGAAATGAATTAATCACCCGACTTACTGGGCTTCACTGTTCCACAGATTCAACAAATTCAAGTGACAACATCTACACAATGATTAATCCAGTACCGCCCGCAGGCAGTCGATCGAATGTAAGTCTGCTTTCTAATAATTTACATATCAGATACCATAACAAATCATAATTAACTTCATCAGTTGAGAGTAAAGCAGTTTAATTGATTTCAGCCATTTGTTACCAAACAGAAATAAAACAAACCATCAAAAAGCGATTAACTCTTCGGCGACTTTGTTAATTTTTTATGCTTATTAAGAGAGTGGCAGCCCTGCTGCTCCGGGCGAGCTGGTGGCAGCTGGATGCCCAGAGAGGTGCCATGACGTGTGGGATACTTAAATCTCCTTAAATACTTAGTTGGAGGGAGCCTGCTGCTCTCCCGTGGGCCTGGGTCTGCCCGCTCCCACCTGGCCAAGTTTTGTGGGTGAACTTACAGGAGCTTAACTCCCCCAAGATGTGCCCCACACCTTGGGAGTGGATGTGTCCTTCCTCTCAGCCTGCTCTGGAGGGATAGCTGGGGAGGGGACAGTCCCCAGGAGCCACCAGGGCCATGCAGGGTGGTTTTGTGGCTGATTCTGGTTTTGTCACCTTTTTACTTCCACAGTTCCCGATGGGCCCTGGCTCTGATGGCCCCATGGGCGGCATGGGGGGCATGGAGCCCCATCACATGAACGGATCATTAGGTGAGCACCCTGGGGGTTCCACAGCTCAGGAAGCCTCACTGTGCCCTGCAGAGCATCCCAGTGCCTGCTCCCATCCTGGGATTGACCCCCCTACATGGGAGTAGTGCTGGAAGCAGAACTGGAAGTCAGAATGGGGGGCTGGGGAGCAGGGCAGGGGGGGAGCAGGGGCCATGCCTGCATGCTCAATAAAGCTGTTCTCCTTTTGTGTCCCCCTGCACAGGGTCAGGAGACATAGATGGACTTCCAAAAGTAAGTGAGATGCAGGGTGGCTCTGTGAGTCCCCCTTTTCTTGGCACTGAGATGCCAGTTTGACCCCAGTGGATGGGGACACCACAGGGGATTGTGACCGGGGCAGGTGGGACTTCATCCTGCTCACTGCTTCCTCCTCCTCCATCTCCTGCAGAATTCTCCAAACAACATAAGTGGCATTAGCAATCCCCCGGGCACTCCAAGAGACGATGGGGAGCTGGGAGGCAACTTTCTCCATTCCTTCCAAAATGACAATGTGAGTGCGTGCCTCCCTGGGGGGGGGGGGATGGGACAGTCCCCAGGGTATCCTGGTGGGGTGGGGCGGGGAGGGGGTGTGGCAGTGGGTGCCTTTCAGACGTGGTTTGTACTGTGTGTGAGCTGCTCCAGGGCAGCAAGTGGGGAGGAGGAAATACCCTGATGGGTGCAAACTTGGGTCCTCAGTGAGATGGGGTGTAAAAAGTGAGGGGAGAGGATCCCATGGGATGGAGGGCAGAGGATTCTGCAGGATGGAGAGAAGCCGGTGCAGTTCCAGTAGTTAAAAGGCTGGCTACGAAGAAGATGAAGACTCCCTTTTTACAAGGAGTCACATGGAAAAGTTGAGGGATAGCTGGTACAAGTTAATCCTGGGGAGATCTCGACTGGACACCAGAAGAAATTTTTTTACTATGAGAACAGTCTGACTCTGGAATAATCTCCCCAGGGAAGCGATGGATTCCACAACACTGGACATTTTTAAGACTCAGCTTGACAAGGTGCTGGGCCATCTCATCTAGGCCATGTTCCTACCTAGAAAGGTTGGACGAGATGATCCTTGAGGTCCCTTCCAACCTGGCATTCTCTTGAGTCTGTGGTTTGGAGGCAGCTGCTGGCCCAGTCAGGTGTCCCTCCTCTGCTTCCTCTGTTAGCAGCTCGTACATGTGTGCGTGTTCATGGTTTGTTTTAAATTGCATCTCATCCCTGGAAAGGCCAGTTACAGAGCAGATTACTCCCTGATAAATTTGAATCTCCAGCACCTCCTCTCCTGATGCATTCCATCCCATTAGGGCGCTGTCTCGTCGTCACCAGCCTCCTTGTGCGTCCCCCCTTCGGTTGCCTGGGGGTCTGACCCGCCTGGTTTCTCACCCTGGCTCTGTCTCTCTTCCAGTATTCCCCCAGCATGACGATGAGTGTGTGATTTCCCTCCCCCTCCTCCTCTCCAGGATCAAGAGAGTCAGCTGCCGTTCGGAGGATCTCAACGACTTATGCAAGAAGAAGAAGAAGAAGCTAGGTGTATGGGCAGGGAGACGCGTGGCGGGGGCCAAAACCCCAGGTTTAGTTTCATGCAATAAAAAGGCTGAACTTTTTATTCCATAAAACATGAAGGACAAAACTTAAAATATTTCAAGACATGACAAGGCCCTTCTTTGTGCAGAAGGGTTTATATATGTACATGACACTTCTTTTTGGAAACAAACGGAAGCCTCTAGCACCCAACTCCGATCTCTTTGCTTTGTTCTTTTAAATAAAGACAGAAACCGAACCTGTTGTATGTTTGTGCCGTGCAACACCAGGAAGCTAGTCTAGATATGAAATCTCATGTTGTCTCTGTTGTAGTCATTCTTTTTTTTTTTTTTTTTTAAATAAACTGGACAGTTTACAATGGTGGTTTTCGTTCAGAAGGCCTGTTGTTGTTTTTTTTGTTTTGCTTTGGGTTTTGGGGTTTTTTTTTCCCCTTCTGTTTTTTTGGGGGTTTTTTTTGGTTCGTTTGCAGCACAACGCTTCCTCCTCCAGTTAACAAGATCTGCTTTGGGGAAGAGACTCCACCACCTCGTTATAAACTTGTTAACAGAGGTGACCCCTTCTAGGATCACATCCTCGAATGAATCGTGATCTTGCTCTCTGTGACTGTGGCATGCACTGTGTTAGTCTTTCCCCCTCTCCGAGTACAAGAAGAAATCTCTGTCCCTCCCTTCCCCAGGCTCCTTCAGCTGGTTCACTTCAAAAATTTGGTCTTTTAAAATTTATTGGTTTTTTTTAAACCCACCAAAAGAAAGAGTTAATCTGACCTAGGACTTTGTAACTGTGATCTCCAGCTAACTTTGGGGTTTGTTGGGGTTTTTGGTTTTTTTTAAAGGGTTCTCTTTGCTTTGGGCATATTTTGTGGGGGGTTTCTTTCCTTTAGAGATGTGCTCTTGTCAGGGTTTCACTTACCTATGGTTTGGAACTGGATGGAGATATTTTTTAAGGAATTCTTGTTGTTAAAAATGTAACCTTGCTATTCTGTAGGCTCGCTCTGTAATAAGAAAATAAAAATTAATGGCAAGCATCAAAGTCCCTTCCTTCTGGTGGGAGAGGAAGGGACGAGCCAAGGCGGCGGGTTGGGATCTCTGTACATGACACTACCCTGTAGTTTGCTCTTTGTTTTTCTCCAGCTCCCATTTCTGCTCCATGTATATCACATCCTGTAAAATATTCTCTCCCTTGGATTTGCCCTTTGTGCGGATTATTGAAAGCATTGTATCTTGTTTCAGTGTTTTTTCTTAACCTTGTAGTCTGGTTCGAAAATTACCGAGAGGGGAAGAAAAAAGGAAAAAAAAAAGACAAAAAAAAAAGGAATTAATTATTATCCATTGTAGTTTGTGTACGATATTTGTTGATAATGTTTTATTAAAGGGATGTCTTTTTTCCGCACCCCTTCATTGAAATGTTGTTGGGGAACATTTGGCTTGTTTTTATTATTCTGACTGCAAGACATGAGATGACAACACTTTTCTGGTTTGTTTTTTTCTTAGTGTGTAAGACGATTGTTTGTATGGGTTGTTTTGGTTCTTTTTTTTTCATGTTTGCCTTCTTTTTTTTTTCCCAGGCATTTTAATTGTGCTTTACCTGTAGAAAGTTGCTGGGGAGGGAGGGGTGGGTGGGATTGAGGGGGGGGGTGTCTGAGGGTGTCAGTCTCATAGTTACAGTCAGGTTAATATTTTCCAAGTGACGCTGAGAAACAACGGTGGGGGCTCCCCAAGGGATCAGCTTCCTTTCCTTTTCCACTTCACATCTTGTTCTGGGGTTTTTATTTTTCCCTTTTTTTTTGGGGGGGGGGGTGGTCCCCCCCCCCAATGCTGTAATAAATATCAACATAAACATTTGATTTCAGTGCTCTGCAGTTTGTTCCTGGTGTTTTGCTACCAGACCCAGGGAGGGACGAGGGGTTATTTATTTTGACCTTTCATTATCAAGGCTTTGGGACACGAGTGGAGGTGATGCAGAGCTGACAGGTGGTCAGTGTTGGGGGGAGGGGGAGGGTCTGGCTGTGGCTGGGAAAGTGGACAGGAGGGATTCAGCACCAGTGCAGGACCTGGCTGGCTGGGAGAGGTTTGTTTCCATGATGCTCACTTGGTTTTGGGGTTATTTTTTTAAAAAAACATTTTGAAAAGTCAGGTTTTTAGCCTAGGAAAATGGTAATTCTTGCCAGCACCAGGCTGAAGGTGTGCTTGATGGAGCCTTGTCCTCTGCACCCAGCCCACCTGGTGGGAGGGGCTTTCTGGGGCTATAAAAGGGCAATTTGGTTGCCCCAGATTTTCCCCATTAGAAGCCAGAGGAGTTGAGACATCGTGGCCACGGAGGCTGGTGTGCCAGGCAGCAGGTTACAGCTCAGGGGAGCCCCAGGAGAGGAGCTGGGTCCTGCTACCTCCTATTGCTGGAGTCCTGCACTGCTGGAAGGTAAGCAGGGCACGGGGAGGGGTGTGAGTGTCACTCTGAAAAAAAAAAAAAGTACGTGTATAGGCTTGCAATGGGGTCTGCTGACACATCCCTTAAGCAAGGGCTGGCTGTGGTGCTGGGTGGGTGTGGGCACCGTGCAGGATCAACTCTGGTGCTTAACTGGCTGCTGGAGATACAGAGTCCTGGACTAGGCTGACTTGGCTCCTCCACGAGCAGCATTAGGGGCTGCAGCAGTGTTTGGGGAGAGTCTGGGGTTTTTTAGGTCTTCAGATGGGTGGTTGCAAGTGCTGGGTGACTGAAATGCTCCAGGGAGCTGCTGTCTGAGACGTGTTCTCTGCCTTTTAACTAGTTCAGGCAGGACAGGGCTGGCCAGGATCCTGCAGCTTCTCTCCCTCCTCAAGGGAATCTGCAGGCGTGGGCTGATGGCTGAGAGGGCTGCAGGGTTTTGGGGCTATGAGCCATCCTGGAGCTCTGCCAGTCCTGGGGGATGCTCCCACCCAGCACTAGCACCCACAGCCATGTCACTGCTGCAATTTCAGGAGCAAGAGCCACACGGTCGTGGATGCTCATGGAGCAATGTTGGATGCCTGCTGGGCATCACCCAGAAAAACCAAGGTGCCTGCAGATTCCATTAGCATGTAAATTAACAGTAGGGCTGAGGTGTGTGTTTGCACCCTTTGCTACCTGTGCAGGTTTGTGTCTGGGTTGACTGCAGATGTCTTTGTGCAGGGTCCTCAGCAGACTCCTGAGGTGGTTTTTGGTCCAGGCTATGATGTTCCTCTGGTTTGCAGAAAGAAGTGTTGTCCTTCATTTGAAACATGGCCCCCAAGGGTAATTAATTGACAACGATAAGGACCTCCCAGCTACCCCAGGGCCATTCCTGTCCACACTGCCCATCCAGGCTACCCAGAGCAGAGAAGCCCCTCCCACCAGTTCTTACTGGGTTACAGGCTAATTTTATTAAACACTGCCATGAGAAATTGCCAGGTTCCCCCCTCTAAGCATCTTCTGAGCCTTAGGGGTTATTGTCTCCCCCATTACTTTTCATTGAATTAAATGGGGGAGGAGGTTCTGAACAGCCAGGGGCTCTGGTCTGACCATGGTGTGTACTTGCTGGTATGATGAGGGCAGCCCACGGAGTTAGATTTTGCCACAGGAGCAGTTCAGGGGAAGTTGGTGTAGAGTGATGGAGCTGGGAGAGCACACTGTGTGTCATCCCCAGGGCAGGCTGTGGGGCAGGTCCTGCACCAGTGGCTGCAGAGCTCTCCTTCAGGCAGCCAGGCACTGCCAGGGCTTCATCTCAGACTCCATCCACCTTGTTCTCACATGTTCTGCTTCCCCTGGCTGCCTTTCATTAAAAGTTAATGCCTGGTTCTTGGGCCGTGCTGAGGTAACACCATTCATCTGCTGATAAGCCTGGATAAATGATTGATGCCAACCCAGATGTAACTCTGTGACCCATTGTCCTGCTCTCGGTCCCATCTCCCTCAGCTGGGCTCATTCCAGCAGGTCACACTGGAGGAACGAGCAGGTGAACCAGCAGGACACCATGGCTGTCTGGGGCCCAGAAGATTCACCAGCCTCAGACCTACACGATGACCAACCTGAGCATCCATCCCAGGTGCCAAGCTGGGAGCTCTGCTCTGCATCCCTGGCATTCCCCTCCTGGCCCTCAGAGGAGCTTACCCAGCACAAGGGTCTGCTGCTCCTTCCAGCAACCCAGGAATACTGCTTCCCTCCTCAGGCCAGACCAGCTGTGCCCTGAGCAAACCAGGACATGGTCCTACATGCTTGCATATGGTTCCCTTACCTCACCTAGCTTCCCGATGCCTCTCAGAACCTCCTGAAGCCACATTCTCCTGCTGGCTGTCCCATGCCTTACTGCTCCTACATTTTTCAAAATTGCCTTTGTTCTGCCTTCATCCATCTGTCTCTCTCTGTGCTCATCCTCTGCCTCTGCTCAGTCTTGCAGACAGCAGGTCTCCAGCTCCACTTAGTTTCTCCTCTTCTACTGCCTGTCCTAATAAGAGATGCCCTTGTTGAGAGGTAAAAGCATCTAAAGGAACTTCAGACCATCTTCACAGATTCCCACGTGTACCAGAAGCAGGAGAGGTGTTCGGTTTCTCCACACCCCCCTCCACCACAGCCGCTCTGCTGCCCCGATTCCTCAGTGAAACCCTCTGCTCAGGAATGTTACCCAAGCAGCTGGCTGCCCTGCAGGGCTTCCTCCCCAAGACGGGTAATGGCCCAAATCTGGAAGAAGGGTGAGGAGGTGCCAGCGGTCCCAGGGCTGCTGCCTAGAGTCCTCCAGCAGGGTCTGTGTGACATAGCAGAGAGCCAACAGACCGAGAAAGAAAGTCTCCACAGAGCACAAGTGTATCAAAATATATTCCTTAATAACCGGGTGCAAATTATAGAACTGAGCAGATTTAAATCAATGAGCTGAATTAGGCATCCCTGGAGCAGGAAGAATTAACATGATTTAGATCAATGCAACACTTAACTAGATTATTTCTTCCAAGCATCTTCTAACTACTGAGGGATTTGGTAATTTTTAACTCGCAGGCGTCGCATCCCAATTTCCTGGGTGCAACCACCGAGCTGAAATTTGACCCGGGCAAGTCTGCCTTCTGACCCCTGCAGAGCAGAGCTGTCTGGGGGATCGAGACTGGAACACACAGCTGGGGTGTTCATCCAGATGGTGGTCACACAGCACAGACCACCCTCTGACACAAGACACCGAAGGGAGATTCGTTTCTTGGAAGTAGGTTCTCCGACACCTGGAAGCGGCGCGGGATGTCCTGTTCCTTCCCACGTGCTGCAGGGTATTGGTGCAGAACATTCTACGTTTGGCTGGAGCTCATTTAGCCTTCATTACACAAAAACCACACTAATCCCCCCCCATCTTACAAAGAATATGCTTCCTGTTCAGTTAACTCTGTGTGGCAGGAAGAAATTCTCCCTTTGTATTTTCAGCAGCAAACACCAGCTCCCAAGCACCAAAGTTTCTGGGCTACATTCTACACCACTTTCCCAAAATGGCTAAGTCTCTTCATCCAGGATTGGGGGATAAAAGAACTGTGGTTCTACAGATCCAACAAAGCAATCTCACCGATTAAGTGCTTTGGGAACTAAGCACGGGGCAGCACAACACATCCCAAAGCAGCCAGGAGTAAAACAAAGTAAAAGGCAGGCAGAATGAAAAAGGCTCGTGCCTCAGGCTCCCCTCCTGAAGCTTTGGAAGTCTCCTCTGCATGTGCTGAATTCAGAGGCACTCAAAGCAGCCTCAGAAAATAGGTTTGAGTCTCGCCCTGTGCAAAAGCACATTGAGAGCAGAACCTGTGCAGAGGAATAATGACTGGCTTGTGTTCTTTCTAGGCAATGGTGGAAAAGTGCAGGAGGATGCATCTGATGACTCTCTCTAACCCAAATCCAGAGCTGAGCCCCTAAAATGAAAGAGCTTCTTCATGCACCGTTTAGTTTTAAACGATTTTGTGTTTGTTTTTTTTTACTTTCAGTAACAACATCATTTATTTTTGAAAGTCAATTAATCCACCTTTCTTTAATTATGTGATGGTTTTTGCCAGAAAAAGAGAAGCAGCAGGTACAGTTGGTGAAGTATTTTCATTTGAGCTGAATTTCACACAGTTCCATGCAGATACAGTGCCAGAAACTTCCTGAATGTGTCTGGCTGGAAGCCATATATTCCAACGGGCTTCTGCAGAGAAAAAGACACGGATGCTCAGTTTGCAGTGAAGTGATTAATGTAGACAAACAAGGGCCTTAAATAGGCTTGAATACAACCCCAGACGTGCTAGCTTCCCAACTGTGCTCTCCCTCCCCAGATGGGGATACATCTCAGATGGCACAAACCCTTTGAGATGCCCTCCCAGCGTGACCAGGGCTGAGAGCACTGTGCTCTAGTTACTCTGCAGCAAAGCTGACAGTTGCATGTAACCACTTCCTTCAGCAGAGCACCAGCTGACTTGAAAACAAGCCTATTATGAGCTGGTAGTTTACAGATGGGGATCCCTTTCTGTAGGAGCCCACGTAGAGCTTGGCATGCAGTTTGCAAGCCATGCAGCACATCAGCAGTGCAAGTGCCCTGTCAGGAACACCTGCTGAAGGAACAACGAGGTGTCAGGTCCCTTCAGCTGGTTTAAAACCAGCCCTGCAGCTCCAGAACTTCTGGCAGAGGTGAAAGGGTAGGATTTCTAGGACCACTTTTACTCTTAAGGTTTGCTTACCGTAACAACTCTCTTCTTGACTTCTGGAACACACTGGGCTTTTTCATACAGATTCTGATCAGAGTCAATCCAGACCAGATTTTTAACGCCATCATTAGAGACAAGGTCTGTTGTATTTAACTGGAACACCATGAACTGGAAGAGCTGGCCATCTGTGCCAATGCTTTGCACCACTATCGGTTGCTCCAAAACCTTGGGATCATTCTAGGAAAGAAGGGAAGTGGGGGGGAGAACATTTAAAAAGCCAGCTACCACAGAAACTGTATGAGTACTTGCTGATTCTGCATCTTCTGCTTGGTTTAAAGCCAAGACACTAATAAATGTATTGTGACCTTGCCCAGAAAATTACTCTAGTCAAACAAGCTTTGAATGTAGATTTTGTATTTTAACTAAAATTCCTCCTTCAGCCAGCAATGAAGTATCAATTTACATACTGAGCTGTGGGATGGCTTAAGAGATTTACACTTAAACCTACTCCCTGGTTCCTACCCATTACCACCCTACCGTGTGTTACAGGAACATGCTCAACGCCGAGGGATGGTTTCCTGGCTCAGCAGACCCCAGGAACCCCACCCGAAGGGTTCAGATTTGAGAACCACCACAGCAAAGGGAACTTCTCAACTGTTTCTTCTCACCAGCTGCAGAGGAAGAACAGAGGCCCAGCAGGAGGGCAGCACCACCTACCCCGTGCAGCGCCCGGGCCTTGGCCAGCGCGTTGCCGAACGCGAACATCAGCATCTTGGCACGAAGCTGCTCCGGCCTGAACCTGTCGGTGCGGACATTGGCAGACTCCAGGAAGAACAGGGTGTGAGGATGGGGGTATGGATAACCATCTCTGAAACCTGGATGGCAAGACAGTCATGTCAGGAACCGCTCAGGAAGAGACGGGACAGCCCACATTTTCTCCCGTATCTTCAGGAACTGCCAGTTTGCTGGGATTTGAGTTCTTCCCCACAGGCCCTGCTCAGGACACAATGCCCCTGCCACAGGGCTGGAGGGCTTGCACTGCACACCCTGTGCCCAGCTGCTCTGTCCCCTCGTTCCCATCCACCCCCCACCCACAGCTTTCCCACAGAAAGCCAAGGACTCCAGGTCAACCTGAACACGCCATCAGACAGAAATAACTACTGGCCATATTTACCTGTATCGTTGAGCTCTCTGTACACATTCACTTCCTGAAGATCAATTGTAGGCGAGATGGGATAGAAGGTCTCCAGAACATGTTCTTTGGTGGCCAGTATCTCCTCCTTGGAGGCTACTGGTGGTATTGGGGCCATAGAGTTCATAAGTATTCCATTCAGGCCTCGGACCTGAAGGAGAATGGATTCTGGGGAGGAAAATTAGGCTACATTCAAACACTGCTGAAATAAGATTAGGGAAAG
>NW_009952574.1:783872-785041 GCF_000747805.2 Chaetura pelagica | reverse complement strand
TGTGGGCAGCAGCATTCTAGCATGTCCTTGTGCTGCAAGGCTCACTCTCTCCCCCTCAACTACAAACACACCTTAAATAGTAGCTCAGCTGTAGGTTCTTCTTCTAAAATACCAACATTTATTGCTGGTGTTAAGTTTCTTAACACGTGTAGAAAACCAACAGTAGAGATTTTGGACACAAAAAAAAGAAATAATCAATTCCAAGGTGCTGGCTGTCTCCTCTCCCCATCTTGTTGATGTTGTCTAGCACTCTAATAATCTCCTTTGTCCAAGAATCCTGCCATCACATCCATCCAAGGCTGCCCATCCTTACAGCACTACTTAAAACTGAAAGAATTACTTGGGTCCAGAAATGGTTTCATTTTCCCCAAGGCCTCAGCCTTAAAGCTGGTGGCTGTTACCCCTCTTGTATTCATGAAAAGAGCTAAATGCTTCCACCACAGCAGAACTAACCTCTTTCCCAAGTAGCTGCTATCTTGTAGTTCCGAGCCAACATTCTTTTAGCCAGAGCAGGATATTCCACGGCCATTGACCGACACAAATGCATCAAGTCTTCAAACAGTACTGGGCTTTAGAAGGATAAAACAAAATAAGAAGTTACATTCAAAAATGTTACCCTAACGGCAGGCAGATACTTCTGGGAGGTGAGTGCTGTAGTGTCAGTGTATGTAAGACATGTGATGGCAAAACACTAACAAACAGTTAAGGCAGGTTTCAGATTAATGTTTGACACGCCAGCCCTGCTCCGAGCTGGCAGAGGAAATGCTTATCATTATGTATTGCAAAAATCCACATTCTGCATCAGAGAGAAGCAGATCTCAAGTTGGAACACAGACCTTGACCTAAAAGAAGCTTTGATGCAGAGTGTTCATTTGCATTGGTCCTGCTGTCAATATGCAGGACTAGGGGCTTTGGGGGTCGTTGCTTTGCTTGCTCTTACAAGTGGCTGTGCACAGCAGGCCAGGCTCTCAGCAGTGATCCACGGATGAACTTCCCTTGCAGGGCTGCAACCCGGGGTCCTTACAGCGCCGTGCTCGACGCCCGGGTTGATGCCCTGGCCGTTTCCTCCCTGCCCCGGGACTTCCCAATAGTGCTCCCTCCGGGGAGCGGCCTGCCTGGTGTCCCACAGCCGCGCGTGGGCGACGGCCCGTTGGCCCCGCTGCTCCAGC
>NW_009952574.1:776958-782956 GCF_000747805.2 Chaetura pelagica | reverse complement strand
GAGCCTGCCCGGCCCCCCGGGACGCTCAGTAAGCGCTGGAAGCTCCAGCCGTGCCCAGCCCGGGGCTCCGGGCTCCCTCGCGGCCCAGCCGGGGCCGCCCTCGGAGCCCCCAGAGGTGCCGGGCAGGGCAGGGCCGCGGGCCTCTTGGTTCCCTCCTCTCCTCCTGTAACGTTAGGATAAGTGTTTTTGTGTCGCAGGGGTGAGGGTTAGTTAATTAAATCGCCTCGAAAATGAAGCTGCTCCAAGTGCTAAGTGTTCTCTTCCTTGGCACCCGTGGCTTGATAATTTCCTCTGGACCTCCTTTTGTTTGAGTGGCGTGGATGGAAATGCGTTGGGAACGGGGCTGAGCCAAAGGGCTGTGTAAAAATAGCAGAGTCCCCGAGTGGTCTGAATCACGGTTTTGATTTGGGGAACGTGAGGTTTGAGCACAGCCCTGTCTGAAGGAGGGGATAAAAATCACACTGCTTGTGATTCTTGCTGTTTCCTACGAGTCTGCATTGAAAGCTGAGCTCAGATTTGCATATAACCAGTGTTCATTTGTTTGTAACCCCAGGTTCAGCTCCCTGCCCTCCCCCTGCTGCAAAGCAGTGCTGCATGGCTTGGTGGCTGGGGTCTGTTGTCCTTTCTCATGGCCTGAGCTTCAGGTTTTTAAGGTGTTTGTACTCCAGGAGCAGGCTGCTCTTTTGTTGAACATCACCAGGTCAGAACGAGCAGAAACGTGTGCCTCCTGCTGCTGGAGGTGGCTTTGCCTGAGGCAGCCAGGCTGGGAAGCAGAGCCTGGGGCTGGGGTCTGCTGTGCAGCTCTGGGTGGGTGGCTGTGATGTCTGGCATGCATGGACTGGACGTGGCAGAGGCAGGGAGCACTTGAACAAAAACGGAATGTTGCAGGTGCCAGGTCAGCTGGCAGGTTTTCCGTTTGCTGAGCTGCCTGAGATACACGTGCGAGATGCTCCAGAGAGATTTCTCAGTCCTTCTGCAAATGGCCCTCAGCTGATGAGCACGTGCCAGCCATCATCGTGCTGGTTTTGATGCTGGGCTTGTGTTTTGCAGACAATGAGTGGAAATGAGGACGACTGGCTGGCTCTCAAACCCCAGGAACCTTCTCCATCCCAGTGCTGTGGCAGCGGCTGCAAACCCTGCATCTATGATGTGTATGAGAAGAAGCTGGCACGATGGGCGAGGGCCAAAGCAAAGCAAGACAAAAGCCTCCTCACGGAGGAGAAGGAGCAGGTCAATTTATCTTCATCACATCCCAGAGCTAGTGCTTTTGATCGTACTTAACCGTGTGGGGTTGTGGTGATGGGCGAGGGATGCAGCAATAGATTAAAGTGATGTCCGGAGAGAAGGCGCTAAAGGCAGTTCCCCAAACTGCCGCCCCTCCCCCTCTCCTGCTCTCTCCCTGCTTTAATCTCCTGATTTTTCCAAGTGTCGAGTTCGCCCTGGTGTCACGTTACAGCCCCAGGCCTGCGGCTTCTCCTTGCTGGGGTACCCCAGGCAGAAAGAGCCGGCCTCTCTGGAAAGTGGGAATGAGTAAAAGATACAAAGATGCCCCGTTTTCTCTGACTGTTTCCTCGGACAGGCTCCATTTTCCTGACCTTTCTCACCTTTTCGTGCTTTTTAAACTTGTACTTTGAGGGCGAAAAAGGCTGTGCTGTGTGTGGTGGAGCAGTTGTCTTCAGAGCTTCATTTTAAGCTTGTCAGGGCCCTTTTACATGAAGTTGACTCTGCTGGGCCAAGCAAAAACGACCGGCACTGAAACAGCTAACAACATTTCCCATCCACAGTGGTCATCAGTAGGTTCCCAGGTTGCCCTCAAAAGCAGTGCTCAGCTCTTCTAGTAGTTTTGTTTCAGCTTGTGTCCAGACAGGAGAAAATGATTGTGGTGAGTCATAAAAGGATGACCTTGCTGTAAGGTGTACAAAAAAAAAAAAGGTAATTTAAAAAGGAGGGTGAGGGAAGGTGGGGGTTGGGAAATGTGTGATCCCGAAGTGCAGAACATGGTCATGAATCAGCAGAGAGCCAGGATTTGCACTGGGCCTCAGCATTTAATACGTGTTCTTCTGGAGCCCTGAGTGTCTCTGGCACTGAATTAGCACACACGTTTGCTTCCAAAGAAAAATGAAATAATAAAAAGACACCATCTAACCAAGTAATTATTTATTGTTGTTCTTGCAGAGCAATAATTCAGAGCTGAATCCAGATACATTTACTGCATTCAACATAAGCTCGGTGGAGCAGCTAACAGAGGACACCTACCAGTACAAATTTGAATTACCAGGAAATAGCAGCCTGCACTTGAGTTTAGGACAACATATCGTGTTAAGGTATTGTTCTATGTGCTGGTTAAACAGTCTGCATTGTGTAACCCAATACTTAGGGTTTTTGTCAGTAGACAAAGGCTTCATACCAGGCAAATCATAATTTCTGTGCTTCCACAATGACACAAATGAAAGAACGTGTGAGCTCGTTAGCTCTGCTAATTTTATGGTAAAAGCCATTCCAAGGCTGTATTTTTCTTCAGCATTAGCCTTGTGTTGGTGGGTCAGAAAGAGCTAGGTGTGGTTAAAAAAATCCATTTGCAGAAAGAAAGAGTCAAAGAATAGATGTTACAACAGATTATTTACTGCAGCAGGTTGGGGTGAAGGCGGAGCTGCATTTACCCCCATAGCTCAACATTTTGAGCCATGTATCTTGGGGTAACTCAGCACTTGGGGTGTTACCCACCTCACGTCCAGGCATTTCCTGACTGATTTCTAGCAAAACACCCCTCCTATGTGGTTTATTGCTTGCCAGAAAGGAGCCACTTGGGAAAGGTTTTTCTCTCTTGGCCATCTGTGGTGATCATTGCCAGACAGAAAAACTCAGGTTATGGTGCCATGGATCTGTATCTGCTGAGGTGATTTGTAAGTGAGCAGCTGATGTTTGCAGCTGGCTGCTGAGAGTGCTTCTCCCTTCAGCCACCTCTCATCATGCAGCAGAGGAGAAGCTTTGGTCACTTCCATCCATTACTGTAGTGAGCAGGCTGGATATATTCTGTAGAAAGAGAAAACCTGCAGGAATATACAGTGTATATTGACAAGAACCTCCGGGCACGGCTGTGCTTTCAGGATTTAATGACCAGATGCTGTCCAAACACAGAAGGCAAAGCAGCCCCCAGCCCAGAAGGGATGGCAAACTTAACCATGGAAACATTTTCTCTCCTCTTTGTTGCTCTTGCACATTCAGCTGTTTCTCACAAAACAGCTCAAACATCCTCCCAGGGGATGTGCCCAAGAGCTGAATGTGTGGTACATCTTGTGGCCACTGCCGGGAAAACAAAAGGTGCATTTAGCCAGTGTGTTCCCCCTGGATTTTCACCTCTGGAAGGGAAATGTTTTGCATCGTGCAGGCTGCTGGGAAGAGGACCTGTTGCCTCCTTCGTCTCCCCAGAGAACTGCAGAAGCTTGGTGATGCCTCTCCATGACCCAAGTCACAGTGGGTTCCTGTATTTCTCTCCTCAGAGGAGTGGTGGATGGTGTGGAGGTGCAACGAGCCTACACTCCCATCAGCCCAGGGAATGCAGAAGGGTACTTTGATGTTTTAATGAAAGTAAGTAAGTCCCTACAATATGGGTTAGAGTCAGTGTTGCTGGGGACTTTGTTTTCTTTAGGAACCAAAGTGTGCTGGCAGCACTTCAAGTGAGACTTTCTCAAATCCCCCATGGGCTCTTCCTGTGTTGTTCTGAAGCAGTTGTGCTTTGCTGATAAAAATTTCAGTTTTTCCATAAAACTGAAAGCAGAGGAAGGTGGCACCCAAACAAGTGCTTTTGCAGTGTGAGCCTGGCTAAGCACTTGGGAGAGGCTCTTGGGAGCCCTGCAATTGCCGGCATGGACAGAGGTGCCCAGTTCCCTGATTTCATTTTGACTTTTCAATGTGTCTTTGAAACTGCACCCAGTTGTCAGCTAAGTTCAGGCATTGATTTTTTTTCTTTGCCTCACCCTGTTCTTCCCCCCTGTGTTTTACTTTTAAGAACACTCCCAAGAAAACTTCTTCAGTGTGGTTAAAAATGTAGATGGGCAGCAAGCAGCTGTTTCTGGTTTGTGGGCAGGGCTCTGGAGCTGCCTGCAGTCTGACAGGGTCCCCATGGCCCATGGGCACCATTTGGACAGGTGTCCTGGCCCTTCTGGAGACCACCACAAAATGCTGTTTGAGTTCCAAAGGATTTTATAGTAAAAATTGGCTGGAAACTTGTCTGAATAAAGACTGCAGGGCTCTCATAAATTTTTACTTTGTGTGGACAGTGTTGAATTGAAGACCATTTTTCCAACACTGCATTTGTGTGTCACTAGTGATTCCTGAGAGCAGCCACAGCCTGTGTTACAGGTGTGAAATTCAGAGTGCTTGGGGGTCTCGAGTGGCTTGCAGAGAATGACCACTTGTCCTCTGCCTGTCTTCCAGGATTTCACATTTGTGGGGCTTATTATGCATAATTGGTTTGAACACAAGCCCTGCTCTTTAGAAGAGTGTGCAGCTTCTGTAGGACACCTGTGGGAGGGTCATTTCCCCATTCTTGTGGCAATTGGTGTGTGGTAGGGGAGAGAAATGTTGCATTAATAGGTACGTTCACAGGATAACTGTGAAATTTCATGTATACTTGCTTATTACTCACAGGTTTTGCATTTCAATAATAATAGTCATGATTGTAATGATACCTTTCCTTTATATAGAACCTTTCATCCCAAAGGGAGCTACAGTTATTCTCTGGCAGGGACAAAAAGAGGTTGATAACACTCAGTGTAAGGCAGCCATTTTTATAACTCTGCAGGGTGTGGTATATTTCACACAATTTGGGCAATGTTGGAAAGTACTATATTATTATTATTACTACTACTATGCAATCCAAGCACTGCTCAAACCCTTCCTTCTCCTGTTATTATAGCATTGCATTTGTGATACTACAGTTAAGAGTGAGGGAGTTGCCATTTACAGAGCAAAACCCTCTTTTTGAGTGATTTTATAATGTTAGGCTTTCTCTCCATGTAAAACTAGGTGTAGAAGTTCTCCCCCAAGAGGTGTTTTTTTTCCTTTTTATTTAGAAAAATTCATTTTAAACCCACTCAGTCACTTCTCAGTTCAGTTTTTGGAAATAATTTTGGTGAAAGGAGGATTGTTTTACTTTCCATTACCCTGGTCCATTGGGAGTAGCCAGTAAGTGGGGCTGACTTTTCTGCTCTTGCCTTGGGCTTCCATATAGATTTGAAGAAAGCAGGTATAAAATCCTGCTCCTTTCCAGCTGCAAACTCCTTGCATGAGTCTTAGTACCTGCCCAGAGCCCTCTGAACACTGTTCCTGACAGTAGCTGGGGGCCTGGATGTTATGCATTTAGCTTTTGAATGTAACAACCAGTGTTAATAATTCTTAATACTTCAAGTATTTGTAGGTGAGGTTGTTAGAGGAGGAGCATCTGTGTTCTTCATTAGCACTGCTTGCAAGCACAAACACACAAGCTCTCTTGCTTCACTTTTTCTTAGCTGCTTTGTGGTTCACCAGTTTTGCTTGCCTGCAGTGCAGCTTGGTGGCCAGCCAAGGCACTGGGGTGTGGAGCTGGGATTCTGTCCAATGCACGTGCAGAAAACACCCCCAAAAATGCTGCTTTTGTACAGGCTGGAGTCTTCAAAGGCTTGTATCACATCCCGTCTTCTGACCTCTGCTTGTGTTGCTCTTCCTCAGGCTTATCAGTGGCATCACCTCTGTGTGAGACCAGTTGTCTGGGGCAGCTGTTGGTCTTATCTGCTCGTGCTGTTTGGACCAGCCCTTGTTCTCCACCCAGATCCCATCAGCTGTGGCTGTTCTCCTGGGCACATTTTTTTCTCCTTATCCATAAAATGGTCATATGTACAGGATATACATCCAGCACCTAGCAACAAGGCTGCTTGGCTGAGTCCTTCATTTTCCAGCCTCTCCTTCCTTTTTTTTTCTTCTAGCAAGCACCGACCCTTCCTCACCAGCCATGGGGGAG
>NW_009952574.1:766691-776946 GCF_000747805.2 Chaetura pelagica | reverse complement strand
GAACCTGAGATAATATTGTCTGTGCCTGGTAGAAAGTAAGTCAGGTTTTGCTCATGCTTTTTCTTCCATGAGGCACAAATTAAAGTTTTGGTTTTTTAAAATGTGAAGGAATCCCATAGCATCCAGATGATCTGCTCTGGAAACAGGAGTTTTATAATCTTGAAACCTGACTTTGGGTCACTAATTGTATCCACACTGCATCTGAGAGACTGAAATCAAACAAGAGCAGTGCAGTGTTTATGTCACTATCAGTATCCAGAGGGCATTTCCAGACCCCACACCCTGCCATGTGGAGAACACTTGAAGGCTTGGGCTGTGCTTTGCAGTTGGGACTCTCTTCTCTGTGTGCTTTGTAAGCAAGAACTCTGATAAGCTTTTTCCAGTTTTGGAAATTTGGACTGCATGAGAGTGGGTTGTGTTTACATTATAGTCAAGCTGGAATTGATTCAATATTATTTAATTTAAATGTCTTTGGTTTGGGTATTACTTTGAGTTATTTTTCAAATGGAATGTTCTTTCTTTCTTTCGAAACACATGAAATGATTGCGTTGGTTTTGTTGGGCTTTTTTGCTCCCTTCTTGTTTAAATGTAGATAACTTTATAATTGACTTTAAGCTGGGACACTTTCCAACAGAGTATAATTATTCTTTTGTGCAATGTTTTTTATTAGTGCTATGAAGCTGGGCTCATGTCACAGTACATAAAAACATGGAAGAAAGGAGACATGGTCTTCTGGCGTGGGCCGTTTGGAGGGTTCCCATATCAGCCTAATAAGGTTAGTTCCTTGAGAGACACAGGATGCTTTCAGCTCGTGGCAGCTAGCTTTGCTTACTACTCCAAAGGGAAGACACCCATTTGGTTACTGTTTTCATGATTATTTTAGGGGCTTCCTGGGTTCTTGTACAGTGCTCCAGCACTGGAGGTCAGTTAGAGAAAGTACACCTTACTGAAGTGTAGAATATTTAAGAAAGAAGAGGAGAGGGAAGGTGGACAGGAGATTGGGAAGTATTAGCAAGGCACTCCCTTTATCACTTGCATTGGAAAGCTCCTGATGGCTGTAACAAAAGGAACTTACTTTGCACCAGCACTGAGCATGGATTGGATGTTGCCTTCTTGGAACCACATGGCTGTTTTGTGGCAGCATGAGCCAAGGGGAGGTGTTGATCTCTTTCTCCCTTGGGCATTTCCTGAACTGCAGCTCCAGTGAGGTGTCACATCACCCAGCCACTCCACAAACGCTGATCCCACCTGCTGATACCAGGCTGGATGCAAAGAGAGGCAGATCCCATTTCAGGGGAGGGCTTCTCACACATACTAATTCAGTTACTTAATTCTGACCTTTCAAATGAAGAGCAAAATTGAAACACTGATCATTAAGATCTTCTCCCCCTCCTTCCTGCCAAAAAAATATAGGCTGTAAAATCCCAGTGGCCAAGCTACACGCAGAGCAATTGTGTTCTGCTTCCTGAAATACTCTCCCTGCTGTTTTAGGCTACTATTCCCTTCCCTTCTTTTGAAGGCTTCCAGATAACCATTTGGGGCAGAACGTGGCAGTCATGCCTGCAAGTGCCTGCATTCAGGGGCTGTCTGAGTGGTTTGTGTACTGGCAGTTTGCAGAGCATCTGAGCAATCTTTGAAACAACTTGCTGGAGAAATGTTTATTAATTATAACCAAGGTCTGGAATGGTAGTTGCATAGTAAAATTTTCTTTTTATCTATTTGCTGACCATGAGCAGTTCCCAGTCTCCACAGCTCATTCAAAAGCCTCTGTTTTGTTGGTAGCATGGAGAACTCCTCATGCTGGCATCTGGCACTGGCCTTGCACCAATGCTTCCCATCCTCCAGTCCATAACAAGCGACGAGGAGGATGAAACCTTTGTAACCCTTGTTGGCTGCTTCCGTACTTTTGGCAACATTTATTTGAAGCCTCTTCTCCAGGATCTGGCTCGGTACTGGAACATCAGAATATTTTACGTCCTAAGCCAGGTAAGTAAGGGGATGTGAAGCATGTTTGTGCGAGGATTCTGTCTTCTGGGTGAGCCTCTGCCTCCTCTGCTTTTCCATGAGTATGATCTTAATTCTTTCCCAGTCATCAAGGCTATTTTGGGATCCAGTAGCTGCTGCATATTCTCACACTGCTACCAGTCTGGAGAATTTCAGGGAAGCAACCATTGCTGCTTGTTTCTCTTTACCTCCTTGGTAGCTGTTCTATTGGGTCGGACCCACTGATGTGTGCCCACTGCTGATTGTTTTCCCCAATTTCAGACTGTTATAGATGCACCTAAACACTTGTGCAAAGAAAACTTGATTTTGGGAGACTCCCAGCAAATAAACTTTTTATCAGTGCCTTAATCTGTCCTTATCTTCAGCACAGATATCTCTATCATTATCTATCCCTATCATTCATTGCTCATGGCTAGAGATATGTTCTTCTGCTATGTTACCACCAACTTCCCAGCCATGATTGTTCCCAGTTGACTAATTTTACAACTTCTTGGAGTTGTTTCCCCCTCTGTAAAATTACTTTCTCTGCCAATTCCATGGGATGAGGGCATACCTCTCAGTGATCTTACATTATGAGCAGCCTTTTTCATTTCTACTTGGTCCCACAGTTGCCTGTATTCTGCACAGATTTGATACTTGAAAATTAATTCCCTCAGAAATCAGGATTCATCGCAGGGAGGATATAGAATTATTTATGCTAAGGGAATGAATCCCACTGCATTTTTAGTTTCTCAGATGAATAATTTTGCTATCTCTCATGGTGGATCTGCCTCATACATTGTTCCACATAGGGCCTCAGCAAGTTGAGGTTGGGTTTAAAGAAAAGTACTTGTGATCTAGGCACCCCCACAGTTGCTCTGTAGGAGTGTAACTGGTAATTGTCTCTGGGAATGTAGCTTAAACACCCTGCTCAGGACAGCACTGCCTCAGGAGCATGAGGAGGCCTTGAAATTCAATCAGTGAAGGGCAAGAAACCCACCTGACCCCCGTCAACACTGGCTGCCCCATGTGTACATCTCTGCCTTGCTGCTTTCTCTTAGCAGGTTTGTGGCAGTCTGGTGCTGACTCCTGCATCCTCCCTTTTCAGGTTTACATGTCTGTCTCTCTGTGTTTCACCCTGCTGCCTGTCACCACCACATCAGAGCACCTTCTGCTTCTGATTAGTAGCAGTAGGGGAGTCCCTGCTGGATCTACCACCATGGGATCGAACATTGCTCATGGGATCAGAGCTGTGTTTGGAGCAGGGCTGGCTGCTTCCCGTTGTGATCAAGGGAGATGGGACTGAAAGACTTGGGGATGGAAGAGGCAGTAGAGAGGAACAGACTTGGGGTTTAGGACTTGAGAATAGAAAAGGCATCATTGGAAGTGGTTCTCAAAGGACTCTGGCTTGGTTCAGTCTGCTCAGAGCAAGTAGGGAGATCTTGTGACAGGGAAGGATTTGATCTGGGCTTTGGAAGAGGAATGTAACTGTTGGGATGGGTCAGCTCTACCCAGATGGAGTGACAAACATCCTGTACAATACTCTGAGGGGAAGAGGGAGATTCAGCAGTAAGCAATCAGTTGTCCCTTTTAACATGGCATACTGCAAACCTTTTGTCTTTTCAGGAAACATCACTGGAAGAACTTCCTTGGAGCTACCAGGAGAACACATACACTGGCCGTCTCAATGAAGACTTGATGAAGACAATAATCAATTCCTGTAGAAGAAAGCCATTTGTATTAATCTGTGGCTCTTCTGCATTCAATGAAGATATGAGTAGATACTTGAAAGCTGCAGGAATTGAAGAAAGATCCTGTTTTGTTTTTTAGCAGGACATTCCAGACCTGAGGAACACTAGGCCAAGCCTTAGGCATCCTTGTTTCTCTGAGGATGTTGCTGAGAATTGGTCATCTGGAGTTCCTTGTGAATATGCTTTCATAGGCCCTTGGATCAAATACATGTCTCCAGTATGATTCTCACTCTTGAAAGTGTTTTAAGCATCAGGTGCCACTCCAGAGCAGCTGCTACAATCACCCACACCTCAGGGAACAGCATAGTAATGTTAGGGGAAGTCTCCTCATGACATATTAACAGATCTCCCAAGGGTACTAAAAAGCATCCAAGTACATGGCTCTGCTGTAATATGAAGACTGGTGACTTGCTTTATGATCTGTGTTAGTCTGCAGTGGAATTGTGCCCTGTTATCACATCAGAGGAGAGATCTAGTCCTTGAGGAGAAGACAGCATGGTCAAGGGAACAGTGGAGGTCTGGCCTGGCACTGGAGTCCATGGGGTTAGTTTTGTTTGTGTCATTACCTGACTGGGTGATGCCAGGCAAGTGACTTCAGCCTCTGTGAGCCTCAGATGCCCTGTTGCTCACTAATGGAGAGGAGAAGGAGCACCTTTTGTCTCCTTAGACCTCTGTGTTTGCTAACTACACCTGGAAATACAGCCTTTCTGCACACCTTTGGCTTCTTCTGTTCATTCCCAGCTCATCCCATGTTTCCTGGGTTGTGACAGACATTGTTGCATTATTGTTTGTGCCTCATTGTTTACTTCTAACAAACAATACTCATCTCAACTAACCTTTCCTTTGTGCAGAGTTACTCCATATAAGCAATGTGCACTAAACTAGTGGCTCCAATTTGCACTTTGGGATGAAGTGTTGGTTCTCCTCACAGTGCTGAGATTTGTCTCCAGTTACCAAATGTCTGGAATTGTCCCCTGTAGCTGCAGCTTTTATGTTCACTTCCTCTGAGCAAGGGCTGACAAGAAAGCCATCTTTGTACCCTAGAGTAGGGTTCTGGCTTTTAGCAAAGGGACATCAGGGAGTTTTCCACGGGAGGTCCAAGGCAAGGCAAGCTGTTCTTCAGCCCCTGGAAGTCACCTGGGGGCTGATAAAATAAGGAGTTTCTTTCCCTGGTCACTTTCCTTACTTTGGCCTTAGGTAGGAACATGGCAAAAGTATTTCCCTCGAGTACTTCATATTCTGAAAACCCTGCTTAAACAACCCTTCTTGCTTTAAATATTCTGCCTTTCTAGGCTTTTGCCGCAAAGGCCTGAGGTAAAAAAACTTCACGCTCGCCTGGGGAAAGCGACAACTTTCCGCAGGAAAGCTGGGCCTGTTCCTTTAAATGCAACCCCGATATGTCTGGGTATTTCAGCACATATGGGCCACCACGGTTAAACCCCAACCAGCTGGTCCGGCCGTTCTGCCGCGAAGCCTCCCGTCTTTGTTCCCGGCTGAGAGGGAGGGTGGTGAGAGACGGGCAGGCTGTGGATGCTGCGGGTTGCAATCCCGCAAGGGCAGGCGGAGCGGGAGGAGGTGCCGCCCGCCGGAGGGGACAGGGGGGCTTGGCCACGACATACTCTCCGCGGGGGAGACAATATCCTTGGAAATACGAACTCGAAGGGGGCTTTAAACTGCCCACGGGCACTTCATTCTCTGTTTTCTGCCCTTCCCTTCCCCCTCCTGCCTTTTGTCATTTCGCAGGAGTCCCCTCTTCCCAACCCACCCCCCGTGGGCACAGCCCCTTTCAGAGGCTGGTCTGGCGGTCTTGCAAAGGCAGAGCTGCGGGATGGAAAGGCTCTGGGGCAGGATTTTCCCTGCTGAGGAAAGAGGAGAGGTTTCCTTCCCATTGGAGGCCTGGGAAGTGCCCCAGGGGGGCAGTTCTGTAGGGAAATGGTGGTGACGCTGTTGATTGTTGGGAGATGTGGGGAGATGGAGGTGGGTGAGCTCCCTGTAGTAAAGGCTGGGGGTGCTGCCAGGGCTTGCACCCTGCCTCTGGGCAGGGGGTGCAGGCAGGGTGCTCTGGTGCTCTGGCTGCTCCCTAGGAAGCCCCCACCACCCGTGCAGTGCTGTGCTGGGGAGAGGGGCTTTGCTTTGCTTCCTTTCTTCTTCCTCATGCACAGCCTAAATACCTTCTTAATTTCATCTCATTATTCCCTGCCTAAATAATTCCTGTTTCTCCTGGGGATCGTATTTAAACCTTTGATCTTCTTTGAAGCCTCACAGTCCTGATCACATCCTTTCTATTTAAATGAATCAAATGTCTTTTTTACTCATGATTTATAAATTTGTCTGCAGAGGAATAGAAGCAGCCCCAATACTGCACACCTTGAAATCACCCGCTGTGTTTCTGGCTGCAGTCAGAGCACCTCCAGCCAGACCTCCCTGTGGAATCAGGCCCAGCTGGAGAAGGGCCATCCCCAGGTCAGGAGAGGATGAATGTGCTGGCAGGTGATGGATGCTGTCTCCTGGGAGGGAGGCACAGCTGCTGTGCTGCACAGCCCTGGCCCCCCATCTCCTGGGGGTATCGCTTATGCATGGCATGAAGCGGGACTGCCGAGTGCAGCTGGAGGGATGGAGAAGAGCAGCCACACAGGAAACAGTGTCCCAGGTGCTGGCTCTGTGCTGGGATTTGTCTTGGAGCTGAGGCTGGTGGTGGAAGGGCAGGAGGATGGTGAGTGTTGCCAGAGATGGATGAACATGTTGCTCCATCACACAGGAATGGAGAAGCTGTGGAGTGTGTTGTCCCTGAGCCCAGAGGGTTGTGGTAGGGAGGGCCGAGCTCTCCTGGCTGAGTCAGGGCTGTGGTGTGGAAATCTGCAGGAGAGGCCCCTGCACCACAGCCTGTGGTGCCAGAGCTCTCCTACCTCTGCCATGGATGCTGTCCCCACGGCACAGGGACAGTCCTCCTCTCCAAGGCCGTTAGGGAAGCAGCTAATTAAGCTCTGTGACATCCCTGAGGGGTCAGTCAGAGATGTGCCAGTGTCTCAGCCACCTCCCAGAGCCTGCACTCGAGTGGAGCATCTCCTTGTTCCAACGTGCACTTGCTTTTGGTGTTTGTGGGGTGACACAGTGCCCAGCGCCCCAGGACAGATACCCAGATGTCCCCCACCTCAGCTGGATTCAGGATAGAAGGCTCCTGGCTGGCATGTCCCAGTGGTCCCACCAGCTCTCACCATGGCTCCAGCGAGGTCAGGCACCGGGGACAGAACCTGTACAAATATTATTGTTGTTATTATTACCCATAAATATATGAAGGCACTTAATGACCTGGGCACGGAGCTTTTCCTGGGGATTAATGACCAGTTGGTGTTAATGGTCCTTAGCTGCACCTCAGGCTATCAGCTCCTCCCAGCCCATCATTAATCCACAGGAAATGTCTCAGGCATCGATCCTCATTGCTTAATTAATAAATGCAACTTGTCTTCTTGCCTGTGATTTACAGATCTCTGCTGCTTCTTGCCCTACTGCTTTGAAGGTGACTTTTTTAGCACAGGTGCCTCACGCCAGGCAGCCCTGGTGGGTTTTTGTTTCCTGGCATTCATCTGGGTGTGGGTTGTGGCAGCAAGAAAGTCTTGTCTCTCCTTGATGGGAGAGAAGGAACTGAAATGCTGCTGGGTTTGGTGTTCTCCAGCATGAGAAGCACATCTTTCCCACCCAACACAAAGGTTTGACTACCTTCAGCCAAGTGCATCCTGCATGAGAAGGAGCATGAGGTGGTGTGAAAGAACTTGGTAGTTCTCCAAAGCCTTTGCAGGTGCTATAATAATGTTTTTCACCCATGACTCACAATTCCTCTCTAATCTTCCTCAGGGAAGGTGGGATTTGCTCACAACTGCTGCTTTCCCAGGCTGAGCATCCTGCTGAGCCTGAGCACTCACTGCAGGGATGCTGACCTGGCAGCTGACGTGGAGACGCGGGTGTCTTTAAATCCAGCTCCCTGCTTCTCTGGCCTTTACCACCCTTGGCTTTGTGCAGTGGGTGCTGCAGTATAAATCACACTAATTCCTGAGGTGCTTTTCCATGGTAAGGCTGAAATTCCCATTTTGGTTGGCTGGCTTGCCCGGTGAACTAAATTATTTTCATAGCCCCTTAAGGGCATATTGTCAGCCCAGACTTACTGCTGTTATACACCATATCTGAAACATTAATATCTCTTCTAAATATAGTGTATTGACAAGGTATCTGGTATAGTGTAAATCCTTGGGACATTTGATCCAGATCATTAAAACTGAGTGAAGGAAGGGAGGAATAGATCAAGTTACCTTGCCGCTCTTAATTCAAGCAAGCGATGAATTATTCATTCCGCTATTAATTCTAGTCCTCCTGCTTTTTATTTATTTCTGTCTTTATTTATTTTTTTCCTGCCAGACAGACAGCTCTGAAAGGATGCTCGGGCCTTGGTGAGGGGAGGTTTGCCTGCTGGAGGATGGGGTGCCCAGGGGTGGGCTGCCTGGCCGTGCTGGCCCTGCTGTGTGGGGCTCTCGGGGATGCTCCCAGCAGAGGTAAGAGCCTGGTCCCAGCTCCCAGTGGGGACCCTGGGGCTGCTGGGCATCCGTGGTCCCTGGGGAGGAGCAGGCTGTTTGTGGGCACTGCAGTGGCTCTGGGGTGCAAGTGGGTCCCAGCTCTCAGCCCATGCAGGGAGAGGGGGTTGCCCAGGCCAGGGATCCCCCAGCTTGGGCGGAGGAAAGGAGCTGGGATCTGGGGTTGCTGTGTGTGTGTGGCAGCAAGTGCAGAACACTGCCCCGTGCTTGGTCTTCTGCTTCATGCTGATTTTACTGCAGATTGCAAGGTTGGCCTGTCGTGGTGTTGAGCTGCTTTGCTGAAGCCTTTGTTAACTTCTGGGGTTGCCTATATAAATACATATGCACGTACTTATATAAATATATATAGAGAGAGACACATGGATAGACACATGTATGCATGTGTGTGTTGCTGTGCATGTAGTAAACCCCTCACCTTACCTGGATAAGATGCAGGGCAGGGTTAGCAGACAACATGGTGATCTGGGGGGCAGGGTGGGCCAGGTCAGCCTAGTAACTGCTGAGGAGCAGTGTTCCTCCCCACAAACAGCAAGGCCTTTCTTACAAAAAGGCTGCGTCAGAAATCAAACCCCATCCTGCCCCTCATCCTGCCCCTGGTGTGGGTGCTGCTGGGGGTGGAGCAGCCACCAGTGCTGCCTGAACCCACCCAGACTTCCCAGAGGACCTCCAGGCTCCCAGCCCATCATCCATCCATCTACCTGCCCTGTGGCTACCTGCCCCTTGGGTAGCTATTTCACTAACATTATTCCTTTAGTACCAGCCCTGAATTACTTTATTGCCCATCCCCAGTAATTAGCGAGGAGACTTTAGATCTGGCCAGCTCTGCTGCTTGTGCCAACACACACATGTACACACATCCCCCCCTTGCCCATTTCCTGTGGTGCAGCATCACTTGCACCCACAGGACGCCCCTCACTGGGAGGTCACCACACCAGCCAGTGTGATGCAGAGCAGCCAGTCCTGCCTGCCTATTGATTTGCAATATCCTCAGCCCAGATTGATGGCAGCGGGTGCCCAGCCCTGCTTGGGAACCCACATATGTCCCCTGGGGTCTGTGTCCCTCCCAGACATGATGTATGTGCCCACTATACCAACCCCTTCACCCCAACCCTAATCAGACTGAGGGGAATGTGGCAGCTGCACCCCCCCCCCCACCTCCCCCTTTTTATTTTATAATAACCATGTATAAAGATTTCATTAGAAAATCAATCCCTACGTGCATAACTCATTGTTGAGGGCATGGAGCCCCTCACCCCTATTTCTCCCAGCTTGAATCCACTGGTACCACCATTATATGGAGGGAGCATCACCAGCAAGAGGCATGAACCTGAAGGGCTGGAAACACTGCATGATTAAAACTCACTCCCTACTTTCTTTTCCCAGCCATAAGTAGCTGGGAATGCCGTGCTGTTGGTGGCAGGACAAGCACACAGGCACGGCTGAGCCCTGCTGCAGCCACACCATGGGGCAGTGCAGGGGCTGGGGGGGCAGCATGGGATGGTGGAGGGATGAAAGGTGGTGGAGGGACACGTGTCCTCCAAAGAAGAGGTGAACAAGTCTGCTGCGGGTGTGCAGGGTGCTGGTGTTTCCGTAAAGCTGCTGGTGGGATGGAGCCGGTGCTGAGCAGCCCATCTCCATCCTTTTAGGCTTCTCTTGGAAAGGGCACATCACGTCTCCCTCTGTGTTCCCCAGGCATCAAATGCGGGGGGGTGCTCTCAGCCCCCTCTGGTAACTTCTCCAGCCCCAACTTCCCCGGCCCGTACCCCTACGAGACAGAGTGCACGTGGCTGATCGTGGTGGCCGAGGGCTCCTCCGTGCTGCTCTCCTTCAGCCACTTCTTGCTGGAGTACCACGCTGCCTGTGCCTATGACTACCTCCAGGTCTACAACGGAGCCACCCAGGACCGGGGCAACCTGCTGGGCACGTTCTGTGGCCAAA
>NW_009952574.1:759416-761074 GCF_000747805.2 Chaetura pelagica | reverse complement strand
GGGCTTCAAGGCCCATTTCTACTCAGGTGCAGGGGTCTTGGGGAGGTGGGACAGTGGGAAGGGTGTGGGGATGGACCCCCGAGGTGGGGTTGTGGTGGTCTCTCTCCCACTGCAGCAGGAGGAGGTGACAGTAGAGGGGAACCGTTTGGCTGGAGCTCGTGAGCTGGTGGTGTGAAGTGTAAACCACCACGTGATGCAAAAGGTGTCCTTGTGGCTCTCCCATGCCCTAGGTTGTCTTTCTCTTGAGCAAGAGACATCCTTCTCCCTTGCTCATGCCATTCCCTGTGGATATTGGTTTTCCCTACCTGCTTTTGTAGGACTTTGGCCACCTTGGGTGTTGCCATTTCCCCAAACTGACGAGTGTCCATCAGCCGAACACTGGCTGGGGAGCAGTGAGGTGGAGGGCAGAGGATATAAATTAAGAGCAACAAAAGAAGTGGTTGCTCAGCCACCAGCTTGACCACAACCAGGTGCTTCAGATTTGCTTTCATTGATTCCTTTCCCTTTTCTCCCTGAGCAGGTGAGTGCCAGGAGGTGTTCACCACCATCAGAGGGAATTTCACCAGCCCTCGGTACCCCAGCTTCTACCCCAACAACCTCAAGTGCCAGTGGAGTATCCAGCTGCCTCTGGGCTACCGAGTCAAGGTCTTCTTCTTGGACATGGAGCTGGAGGGCAGGAACAGCCTGACAGGGAGCTGTGACTATGACCACCTGGCTGCCTTCGACGGCGGCAACGAGAACGGGTCCCTGCTGGGGCGTTGGTGTGGGTGGGAGAGCCCAGCACCCATCACCTCCCACCACAACCAGCTGCTGCTGGTCCTCCACACCGACCGCAACACGGCCAAGAGGGGTTTCTCCATTGCCTACATGGGAGGTGAGGTCTCACTCGGGTGCTCCTCAGTGCTTCGTTTGCACTGGGACATTCCCGAGACAATGTCGTGTGGTGAAGGGGTAGAGCACGTGGATCTTTAGGCGTGGGGAAGGAGAAGACACAGCAGGTGAGCTCCAGCCCTTGCAGAGTGCAAGACACACACGCTCCACATGGTGTTTAATATTCAGGAGATGCTTTCCAGCCTCTCCTCCCTGCATCTCTGCTGCTTCCATGCTCCTGCTCCTTTCTCAGGGTGTGAAGGAGATAAAACCCAGGGGATCTTTAGGGGACCAAAGCCCCAGGGGAGATTCCTTGCTCCCCAGGATGCTCCAGCCCTGCCAGCACACACCGAGCAGGCAGAAATAAACTGTGTCCTCTCCACTGCCAGCAGCACCCGAGGGACAGGACCCCCAGGACGCGGTGCTCCCAAACCCACCCAGCCAGCTCCACCCGGCACCTCCCCACCACTGCCGTGCCCTGTCCCACCCACAGGGAGGAGCAGTGTGTAACCTTCCTCGTGTGTTTGCCAACCTTTGCAACTCAAAGCCAGAAAATTGATGGTGTTTGTTGTATTTCAAGACAATTACATCTGGGCTGACCTGTGTGTCAGGGATGACTCAGACAGGGGCAGCCTTGCTGGCAGGCTGGAGCTGGAGAGAGGCTGCTGGAGCTGGAGAGAGGCTGCTGGGGCTGGAGAGAGGCTGCTGGAGCTGGAGAGGGGCTGCTAGGGCTGGAGAGGGGCTGCTGGAGCTGGAGAGAGGCTGCTGGGGCTGGAGAGGGGCTGCTG
>NW_009952574.1:751682-758665 GCF_000747805.2 Chaetura pelagica | reverse complement strand
GGGGTGGCTGGCCCTGAGTTTATGAGCTTTCATCCCTCAGCAGCAAAATCCTGCCTCATTTCCAGGGTAGTAGAAGGGACTTAGGGGTATGTGGCTCTAGGAGTAAGAGACAGGATGGAGTTGGAGTGGACATCTAGTTCCTGCTTATTTCTTACTACTTTGTGTGCCGGGAGAGAAATCTTGGTCTCGCTGTGCCTGGTGATGGAGAAACCCCATTCCCAAGGGAGGAGATTGCAGATAGATGGAATGGTAGCTGAAGGGCAGGGGGAAGCCCTGTCACATGGAGGGACATGACATCTCCCAGCTGCCCAAGGCTCCTGCATCCCCTGGCACGGGCTGCTGGAGGCGTGGCAGGGGAGGACAAAAGCTTGTAGAAGGATCTCTCTGTAAAGCTAAGGCTGCTCACTGTGGTTGCCCAGAGGTTGAGCATCTGCTTGCAATTAGCAGCCTGGGTGGCACAGGACAGGATGCATCAGCTTCCCCCTGCTGCCAGCCTCCTCAGGAGCCCTTGGTGGCAAAGGGACACCTGGGCCTCCACATCCACAGCTTCTCATCCATGTGGATATTTTCCTTTCAGCTTCCACATCCACAGCTCTTCATCCCTGTGGATATTTTCCTTTGGAGCCCATGAAAGGCCATGACTTGGGCTGGGCCTGTGTGATTTATGGCCATTTGAAGGAAAGCCTTCATGCCAGGAGAGAGGATCCATTTTCTCCTCCTCTTGATCTAATGCACTTCAGTTATTTGGTAAATCTTCTAATGGTTTTATAATGCACTAAGTGAAGCAAAGTGACACTATTTTTTCACATTGATTTTATTGCATCTTACCAGTTTCATGAGGCCAAGATTCAGAGGGAGCAGGAATAATTCAATAATTCATACTGCCCAAGTGGGTGGTTCAAGCTGAGCAAGGATTAACTTTAAAGAGGGGCCATTCTTCCTCCCTGCTTCTTTCCCTGCGTGGATGCTTTCTGCATCCAGAGGGGCCAAAGATGGTGCCAGGGGGAGAGTGATGGAGAGGGGCTGAGTTCCCCATTACCTCACTCCACAGCATCATGGGCAGCCCAACAGCAGCTCCCCTGGTGCACTGTTCACCAGCTTCCCATCAAAAATAACATTCCTGGGGGAGGTAGAGGGCTGATGATGCTTGGAACAGGACCTGGGCTGCGTCTTCCCCCCAGGAGGATGCCCTAGGGCTGGAGACCCAGCTCACCCTTCCCCAGGGACCATGTGGCAGCTGCACAGCTGCATGGTTCCAGGGCAGGGAGGTGTGGGGTCCTCTAGGATGGGTCTCCTCCATTCCATTGCTGAGTCTCTCTCACAGGAGCATTGCAGAGTGTAGGGGAGTTTTCTGCCCATGGCAAGCCATCAGCAAAGCTCTTGTGGCCTATTCCTGGGCACCAACTCAGATGTTTGACTACTGGGTTTGCAATGATGGTGACTGGCTGCTCTCACAGGGGAAATCCTTCCTTGCTTATGGGAGTGACAGTGTGACCTGTGATGGCACTCGGGTGTCACTCAGAGAGCTGGGAAGGAGGACAAGGCTCCAGAGGGTTGCTGTTGATGTCTCTCCCCAGAGCAGAAAGCAGGGCAGACCCGTGGCAGCAAGGCCAGGTACTGTGAGATGCAAAGCCATAAGGCCAGTGTCCCCACTAGTCCAGGTGCCACTGGTCTCCTGCTGAGTGTGTGACAGGGCAGTGATCTCTGAAGTGGCCCATGGCTCCGTGCTGAGCTGCTGCACTCGCTGCAGCCTGGGGAAACCCCCTCCCAACACACCTTCAAGTGTGCCTTGTTTCCTATCCCAACAGTTGTGCCCATGAACGTCAGCTGCACCCGGACAGACTTCCACATCCAGATCCCCGTGCAGAGCGTGGCCCAGCTGGAGAGGAATAGGATTTATCTGGGGACACCCTCCTGCATGGCCCAGGTGGTTGGTGGGAACTTCAAAATACACACGAGGTTCGACACCTGCGGCACCGAATCCCAGGTGAGCGGTCAGCAAACCTTCCTCTGCAGCAGGAGGGTTAGCCCCGTGCTGGTGGTACTGGCTGCAAAGAGGAGTCCCAGTCCCTCTCCCATCTTCCCAGTAGATGCTGGTCTAATTCATGGCTAACTGCCCTCCAGACCCCTCTGAAAACGAGGTTTTCTGAGCCCTGATGAGCTGTGACCCTTGTCTCGCAGAAGCGCAACAACACTTCCATCATCGTCAGCACCCTCTACATGGATTTTTCGGTGGGCGACCAGGAGGACATCCACCAGTATGAGGTGCAGTGTGAGCCCAAGAGGAAGGAAGCCTCAGTGACCCTCATCGCTGGCCCCGACCCGTCCAGGCTCAGCCAGGCAGAAAGCCTGGTGGATGCCCAGCAGCGGGAGGGGGGAGCGACGGACGCCCGTGAGATCAGGAGCCAGGACACCAGTGACATCGTCTTCATCAGCATCTGCATCCTGGCCGGGCTCCTCATGGTGGTTGCGGTGGTGGGGCTGGTGCTTCTGTAGGATGCTGCTCCTCATAGCTCCAGGGCTTGCAATCCCAGCCCTGCCTGGGGTGGAAAAGCATCCCCAGAAGCCGCCCTCACCCCAGGCTGAGCACTGACACAGCTGCTCAGGTGGAGGCACAGCTCCCTGGCCTTGGAACAGAGCCTGAACCCAGCCTCCACCTCCTCCCAGGGCCTGGGAAATCTGGGCAGTAGGCAGCCATTTCCCATCCCAATTTGTTTTCCTCTCTCTCAATCTGTCCATTTGGCTCGGGAATGCAATTCTTGTGCTTCCTAACTCTTCCCGCACCTGCTTCATTTTGTTTTCCCTCTGGTGCTGCTGCTTTCAGGAAAGCAATGTTGTTTGCTGATGGCTGCAAATCATCCTGTCAGTTATTTCTACTTGAGTTCTTGAAGGTACAAACCACCCCCAAATACAGCAATATTCCCAACAAATATTCCCCAGTCTCTGGCCCGTGCTCAGGGAATACTGTAGAGCTGTTATAGGTGTCTCCACGTGTCACATGTAGATGTAGCTCCTGTAGATACTTCCAGGTGGTGTTTCTGGATGTCCACAGATGATGTGATGAGATGTGTTCACCAGGCACCCCAGAGCTCCTTGTTTCATCTTCACATCATCTGACCCACCTGTTTAGCACAGGACTCACCTGAATGCTTCAGCCACCAGCAGCTGGAGGGAAGGAGAACAACATGTCTTCTCCTCTGTGTTTTCCTCCTTTCCAGCACATCCAAGTGCTCACCAATGTGAGCTCCATACCAGCACCACTCCAGGAGTTTGAAACTGTGGGCACAGAGGTTTTGGTAACCTTTGAAAGATGGCCTCAGCAGGAGGGGCTGGCTCCTCTGGGACCTCAGTGACACCAGATCTCCTGTCCTTGGTCCTTGCAGAAAGTGAGCTCAGCAGCTGCAAGCATGAAAACAGGAGTCTTATGGCCACCTGCATGCCCAGAAAATTTGGGTTCCTCCCTAGGAGCCCTGATGCTACTGACTTCTGCATGGCCAAACAACCCCTGCCTGCCTCTTGTGTCCTACCAAGGCAAAGGAAACTCCCTGTCAGCAGCAGGGGCAGGGGTGGCTCTCACAGAGCCTGCGTGTGTCTGGGCATGGGTAAAGCCATCCTGAGATCTTGCTGCAGAAGCAGGTTGAGGGCAGGCCTGGGAGCCTGACAGAGGGGTCACCCCACCCCAGCCTGTCTGAAACACACTGTGGTGCTGCCAGAGGTCTTAAAAATGTCCAAACATGGTCATTCAAGGGCAAAAAAATGTGTATACAACTGTCACCTTGTGACAAGAGTTACAAGCTTTGACAGGTGAAGAAACCTGAAGATGTAATTAACCTTCCTGGCAGTCCAGATTTTGCTGGAACAGGTGAATGTTCAGCTGCTCATGCATGGCAGGGATCCCACAGCACCCAGTCCCTTTCCCAGAAGATGGGCTTTTCCTCACCCAGCTGGACCCTCCAGCATCCTGTGATTCCCAGGGAATAGAGGCTTTTCTGAGTAGCTGTTGGAGGTGCACTCAAATAAGGGGTTGGACCTGGTCCCAGAGTCCAACAGCAAAATGGATTGCTGTTGTCCTCACCCCAGGGAGGGTTTCCAGTTCTGGTTTGAAGCCTCCTGAGCATCCTTGGGTGCAACATGCACCTGCACACATCCCTGTGGATGCAGGAATGGCTCCATGGGAGCAACTCTGCTCCCCTGACCTAAGGGGGACCCCAGCACCCCCAGCCCTACAGGGTATTATCCAGGGGTTCACAGCCAGGGTGATTAATGCAACTTGGAGACTCCATAAGAGCACAGAGCAGAGCAAGGTTGTGTATCCACTTGAGCCAGTCCCCCTTGGAGCAAGGAAAACCACTGGTGCTTGTTGAGCTCCAGCCCTCCTCAGCCTCCAGTCATGCTCCAGCATGTCTTAGCCTCTCATTTTCTCTTTCAGGTTTTGGCATCCAGTCTTTCCCTGCCTGCAGGATTTTGTTCACTGATAGCCCCTGTTAAATAACCTCTTCCCCTGTGTACAGGGCTCTCCCTTTCCTGTTCCAAATGTGACACCCTGGGAAGCTGCTGCTGAAAAAAACCTGGAGGTGTCACCACCAGCTCTGGCCAGGAGTCCTTGTGCTCTCAGATAATACCACTGAGCTTAAAGACCCCAGTGAGGGCCATATGCAGACAGCATGGGGCAAAGGGCACATCATGGGGGCAGAGGTAACGCTTGAGTTTGGGGCCCCAGCTGCCCTCCCAGTTGGTGGCTGGGACATGGGAACAGCACCTCTCCTCTGGTGATGCAGGATGGGTTTCCATCCCAAACAGCAATGGCCAAATGCCTCACGATGTGCCTGCAGCTTTGCAAAGCCCCCCAGACCTCTGCACTGATGGTGATAACCCCTTCCAGATTTCCAGCCCAAACCTCCTCCCAGAAGGTTTATCCCACTTGGCTCTGCACCCTCTGCTCCCCAGATCACCTGAGAGCTTCCCCAGCTCCTTCCCCCCCACTGTGTCGGGGTGACACCAGCACAAAGGAGGACCTGGCAGCACCGATGGCACGTCCCCATCCCCATCACACCCGGGACAAAAGCCCCTTGTAGCTGTCACCCTCCTGGCCTCAGGCGACCTTTCCCCATCAATGGGGCTCTGTGCACAGGGCCCTTCGTGCTTGCCCAGCTCCCAAGCGTGACGGGGACTGGTTGTGCTCTCCCCTCCAGAGCTTGCCAGGCTCTCCCAGAGCTGTCCCTTGCCATTCCCATGGCCTGGCCAGTCCCTGCCCACAGACAGCTGTGACAGGGACACCCAGCATGGAGAGGGGCTCAGACGGGGTCTGGTTTGTTTGTCACTATGATATGCAATGCAAGGCAAAACAAGCAGGAGTTGCAGAGAAAGGAGCCAGGAGGAGAAAGGAGAGGAACCACCAGGGCTTGGAGCTATTCAGGCTTTGCAAATTAATTTTATTAAGAAATCTGTGTTCACTTGATCTCCTCCACGCAACCAAAGCTCCTCAGCAGAGCATCAAGGGCCATCTCTGTGGCTCAGAGGGTTTCCCTTTGACCACCTGCACTGCTGCTCAGCATGACCATGGCACAGAGCCCACAGCAAGCACGTCCACCCTTGGCCCCACAGACGCAGACCTCAGTGACACCGGAGGTCACAGCGGGACAGCGGGAGGGGAGCAGCGAGAGGCTGCAAAGTCCCCTGCCCAGGCACTGCTGGGGGGGATGCCCAGCCAGGGAGGGTCATGGTACAAGCCCACAGCCTGGAGAGAAGCACTGCCCCAGGCGTTTTGTGAAACAACCCCTTTTTCTCATATAAAAGCCACTGGGATGAGTTGCAGACAGATACCAGGAATCCATCACCGGTGCTCCTTCCCTCTGGGCCTCAGTTTCCCTCCTTAACCTTTTCCCAGTGCTTCCCGAGCAGGCAGGGAGAGGGGCAGGCATGGGCAGTGCTCCTGTTACTCATCTGATTACTTATTTAGAGCCCAGTGATTTGATTGTGCCGGGCTGACTGCAGCCACCACCTTTCCTTGCTGCACTTAGGGACATGGAGCCGCTTCCCTCCGGAGCAGACAAAGGCTGTGCTGCTGTGCAGGAGGGAGAGCCTCCCTGATCTCCCTGCAAGTGCCTGCATGCAAATCTGATGAGCAATGGTTGGTAAAAATCATAGATCATAGGGAACAGGACTGGAAGAACCCCCAGGAGATTGCTTGGTTTATTCCTCTCCCTCCCTGGGGGAATCACTTCTACAGGAGAGAAGCCGGGCTAAAATACCCTAAAAATGCCAGCCATGCTCTCTGTGCTTTCTCTACATACCAGGAAGATTTTCCTGATGTGTGGCACTGGTGGGACGTGGTGATGGGGGGGATGTGCTTTTGTGCTTCTTCATCGGGCAAGTGCAAGGCTGGTGGCAGTGCCCCCAAAAGATGAACCCCTGCCTGCACAAGCTCCTGCTCCCCCTGCCCTGGGGAGCTGGGTGGGACACAGCATCTCACTGGTGAGCACATGAGCTGGCAGGCTTGGGAAATCCCAGCTGCAGCCAGTCGTGCTGTGCCGGGCCCGGGGGCAGGAGTGCTCTGCTGAGGATGCAAACCGGGCACAGCTGTGCCAGGGCTTGCAGAGCCCTCCAAGCTGCGGGCAGGGAAGGGGCTGCTGCGGGCAGGGTGCCGGCTGGTCTGAGCTGGCATCACCGGTCTCAAATCCCCTGGAGCCACTCGGTGTGAGGGAGGTGAGAAGACAAGCAGCACATCAGGGTGAGCTCTGGGGATCCCTGGGTGGCTGTGCTGGAGCCCCCCGGGACACGGGGCAGAGCTCGGGGCTCTCCGGTTGCTGCCGGGAGGGGAGGGACCCGTTGCCTGGTTTGTCACCCGAGTCCAGCACAGCAGGTCCGGCCCTGCCCTGGCAGGCAGGTGGGCACTGCAGGTGGGCACTGCAGGTGAGGGCTGCAGGTCGGGGCTGCAGGTGGGCACTGCAGGTCGGGGGCTGCAGGTGGGGGCTGCAGGTGGG
>NW_009952574.1:750057-751007 GCF_000747805.2 Chaetura pelagica | reverse complement strand
GGGCTGCAGGTGGGGGCTGCAAGTGGGCGCTGCAGGTCAGAGCTGCAAGCCCAGCCCTGGGGTCTCCGTGCAGGAACCAGCTGCCTGGGGGGCTGCTCCTTTCCGAAGCGATGCTGCAGCTGTGACAGGCAGCTTTTGGGTCCCTCTCCTTCCAGGAATGCTTTATAGACCCTAGGCTTCCGCGATTGGAAAAAACAAAGGATGTCCTGACGCTTTCCTAGGCAGGAGCATCACACGCTTGGCTGGCTTGGTGCGGCCCCGGGGGTGCGGTGCTGTTCTGCTGACTCACACCTTGCTCGTAAAACGGAAATAAACCGGCCAGAGTGTTACCTTGGTGGCTGCAGGGAGATAAAAGCTTCCTGGGCACCAGCTGGGTGCTTATCCCTAACCAGGCAGCTGCCCCTGGGTGGTTTATTCTGTCCCACTCGGGCTGCGGTGACACCCGGGGTGGGCTTAGTCCTGTGATGCAGTGAGAAGGCAAACAAACCCCTCCAACCCCTCTGGCCACAAGCAAAGTCCCCTTCCCCGGCCAAGCCCTGTCCGTGGGGCAGCAGCCCCCCTGCCTGCTGGGGGGGCTGGGCCGCCCTGGGGGCCCCAGGAGGAGGAGGAGGAGGCAGGAGTGAAGCAGCCCGGCCATCTGGGGAAACATAATGGATCAGGCATATGGACAATTAAAAATGCAATGGCTGCGTTTACCGGGAGTTGTTTTCCCAGCTTATTTTAAACACCGTTTCCCGGTCGTCGAGGCCCCGGGGACAGGGAGGTCCTTCCCACCCCCCCCGGAAGGGGTTTGGGAGTGCAGAGGCTGAACGGGGCATTTGCTCCAGGGTGTATGGAAGAGTTTACAGCTGGATTCTGCAGCTCTTCTCCTCCTCCATCCCTCTGGGAGGGGAGTAGTGCAGGGTTTGCAATGGGAACGTTTCGGTTCAGGCAAAGTATTTGCCACAGCA
>NW_009952574.1:741283-749829 GCF_000747805.2 Chaetura pelagica | reverse complement strand
AGGAATGGTTTGGGCTTGTTTTTTGTCATTGGGTTGGCTGTGCTGGAGGAGCAGTGTTTGTCCCTTATAGGAGCACCCCTTACACGGAGACAACTGGTTGCTGTATAATAATGTGTAATTAGCAAGGATTATCCCATAATCTAGTCTAATTGACAGAGACCGTGGAGGTTGTTCAGTGGGCTGCCAGCAGAAGAATTAGAGCATCATTAATTACAGAGTATCCCAGGCTTCCCTTTTCAGCATCCTGTGGCATGTCAGGGTCCCTTTGTGCCTCAGTTTCCCCCCCTGCGAAATGCCAGTACATCCAGCTGAACAAGGGGGACACTCCAATGTCAGCTCCTGTGCAGAGGGGTGTTTGAACATTAGTTCGGACAGGAGGGCTCTGCAGCCCTTGTGGGATCCTCCACAACATCACCTCTGCGATGGGAAGGCTTGCTCATTAGCATGAAAACACTTTAAAACTGCCGGAGTTGCTCTGCATGGAGGAGCAAGGTCTGAGGCTGCAGCTGGGCAGGCTGGGGAACTCCCCAGCGGGTTTCCAACCCTCTGCCTCCTCTGCTTTCCTCCATCCATGCCTCCTCTGCTCCAGCCCCATCATGCACAAACATACCCTGGGGGGAAAGTTCCTGGAGCCTCTTGCAGATGATTAGGGCTCCAAAAAGTACGTGAGGCTGCTGCTCCTTGCCTTAATGTCTCTTAATTCAGGGTCAGCCTAGCAAACCCTCCGTGTTACAGGGCTGCCAGGGAAGCAAAGGACATCTGAAAGTTTAGATTCTTTGTGGAGAAGCCTTTGAAGAGCCTCTGAAAAGATGAAAAATGGCGAGCTGTTGTGCACTTTCTTTTCCAAAGGACAGGGAGGGTCTTGTCCCCTCCCATCTTCTTTTGCCCAAGTGATTTGTGGCAGCTCTCCTGAGCTGTGCCTGCTGGTGGGGAACAGAACATGCTGGTTTTTGGTGCCTTTCCAAACTTGCTCCTCAGAAGTCAGCTCTTACAGGGATGAATTTCCCTTTCCATCTCTCCTGGTGCTGTCCTGAGCCCACCCTGTACTCCCCAAGGGCCATCAGCACAGGCTGGGAAAGAGAGCAGGTGACATGACTCAACCCCAGGAGGTGCTTCCCTTCCCTCTTTGCTAGGTGCAGCAGGTCTCTATAGGTCCATCAGCTTTATCTAGTCTTTCACTGAAAGAAGTCTGTGGGCTGGGTTTAACCTGATAAGAAAAAGGAAAAAAGAACCTTTTCTCTAGATTGGGTGCCTCCTTCATTTAATGTTTCTCCTGTAAAAAGGGAACCAGCTATTTCAAAGGCACCATGCCAGAGAGAACTAGCACAAGGGAGGCACTGCTCAGCCCTTTCATCCTCTCTTTTAGATTAAAAGGATTTCCCCAGCGTGAAGACAGGAGCTTGTGGAGAGTCCCTGCCTTTGTAACATGTCTTACTGGTACCCTGTGGCTGAACCCGAGAAGAAAGAGCAGAATTTAGGAGCAATGCATCCCTGGGCTAGTGAAGCCAACCTTGAGTGTGCATGAGAGGTCCCTTCTTCCCCCAGCCCAATGTGGTGGGGAACCCGAGCTGGTGAGGGTTCTGCAGGACCTCCTGTGAGTGGGTTTGCCACAGGCAAACTAGAACAGGTAAGACATTCCAGTGCTTGGGAGCGATGTGCTCTCGAGGGGTCAGGTGCTTGGGCTTTCCAGACCTTCTCTTTTAATGCAGAAATTCAGAGTAGAACTGTCATCACCATAAAGGGGTTCCCATTCAGACAGTGATTGTCCTCAGCATCTCAAACAATTTGAGTGATTCCTAGAAGAGTCTTGCACCCCAACACACAGCATGGTATCAACCTGCCCTGTGTTTGGAGTTCTCTGACAGTATCTGACCTGTGTGGGAAACTTCTCTGGCCAGGTTTTCATTTGAACCAGAAGTTCTTAATTTTTCAGGATTTTTGCTCTTCACACATTACCTAAGCAGAGAAAACACAGCCCAGCACCAGGAGCAGAAGTCTGAAAAAGAAATACTGCAAGTCTTGGCATTGCAGCTCTGGAAGACAAACTTAGGTCATTCATTGATCCTGAACCCCTTCCATGACACTGCAGGATATGTGAATTCAATTACAGCTGTGCAGTTTGAAGTTATTTAAGTGGGAAATGGAGCTGATTACTTGTAAGAAATAAATTGAGGGCTTTCACATCTCTTGCTACAGCCTGGTCAACAGGTGTTAAGTCTTTATTGATGTTTTATCCATATAGTCACCACACACATATCCATGAGTTTGTCTCATGCTGTTTCAAACACCCCTAATCTTAACTTTCTGCAAATGACATGTCTGTGTTGCACAGAGCACCCCTGTGTGCAGAAAAGCCAACTGTTTGAAGGGACTGGACAGAAAAAAAATGGCCTTGCACTGACCCAAACAAAACAGGACTATTACTATTATTATTCACTTTTAATTTCTTTTCAAAATTTAAAATTCTTAAGAGAACCTGCCATTGTCTAATGAAACTTAGGGAGTTCAACACCTGAGGTAAAGTCTGAGTGTTTCCTTAGCTTTTAGCATTCAGAGAAGACAAGTATTTAGCAGGTCATCATCATGACACCCAGTCCTGGTTTAGGATGAAGACCATTTCAGTTTTCCTGCTGCATTATTTGTCCCTTAGTGACTCTTCTAAAGTAAGTGCTGACCACAACTGATCAGAAGACACTTCCTTGTGGTGTATTAGACTCCAATTCCCATGACTGTGAACAGGCAGGTTTCACTCATCCCCCTACTTGCTTCTGTCTACCCTGGTAACTCGGAAAATGATTGTGAGCAGTCCCTGGTGTATGTACACACACAGAACAGAGAGCACTTTATCACCTACCTAGAGAAACACTGTGCCTGTCACAGCTTTAATAACAGCTTCTGGAGAACAAGATGACTTGTGGCACTAAAGGAACCAGAGCAAGTATGAGAATTTTTCCAGTTTTTAATAACTAGAAGGAATTAAACAATAGTTTGTTGTTTAAGTTTGTTCATGCAATTATTCTGAACCATGTTCCTTTTGAAGAAAAAAAAAAGCCTTTAAAAGTAGTATTTTGCTTATAACCTAGTTTTATTTAGAAAATTCAATTTGAGTGTTTTTTTCACCTTGCAGGAAGAACAAGCACCACGTTTAAATGAGTGAGGTATGAAAGTCTGAGTGAGCTGCTCACTATACACCAGAGGAATTAGCACCTGTACTCCAAGGCATTTTAATATTCATGCCAAGGCTTTAGAAAATGCCCACAACCACAGGATGACTGAGCCTGTGGAATGGTGGATAGCAAGTTACTGAAACTCATTTGCATCCATCTCTGGAATGCAGCAAAGGCAAATCTCCTGTCTTAGCAAAACAGCTCTTGCCACAGACAAGGCCCAGCTGCAGCAGACATGGCTGATTTAGGGTTAACTACAAGTTTGCAGTTATCCGCTAGGAATCTCCTCCAGTGGACCAATTACCCTCAATTCCCAGTATTTCCTATGAGCAGAGAGCTGCTCCTTTATGTTATTCAGCTGATTACACCTGAAGATCCACCTCAGGGACCAAGCTAAACTGAGGTATGACAGACTGGGAAGAAGTGAGAAACAGGTGAGTGAGCAAGGATAGCTTTTGTAGCACAAAAATATACAGCAGAGGAGAAGACACCTTCTTGCAACAAGCCCACATGGATTTCCACCAAGCCAGATTTACAGCACCCCTTTCATCATTAGTACTCCTTGTCTCCAGCAGCCCTGCTCACAGAGTGGTGCCAAGGGAGTCACACTGTCAGCACTTCCACCCTCCCCGCGCGGCAGGAAGGGCTCCCAGCTCCGCAGAGATGCAGGCACAAGAAGTTCTCACTCAGGATCAAGCACGACACCTCACTTTTTATGGCTCTGTACAAAGGCAGGGACGGTGAGTGTGCCAGCCTTGACTTCTGCTCGGGTTTCAGGTTTGTGCTTTAACGAGAAGACAAGAGCTCGCACGGTTCTGCGGTACGAGGCGCTGACGAGGCGGGAAGAGAGATGAAAAGCTTCTCGCTCCATGTTTTCAGCCAGTGGGTGATCAGCCTGAAAACAGCAAAGTATAACATTAGATCTTTACCTTTTAATAAGGAGACCAACTGATTGAGATTGGAGGTTGGTGCTTTCCAGTGTTTCTTCGTTAATCAGCTTAGGTTCAAGGAAAGCTACTTCCCATCAAAAGTGTAACAGGAAGAGCAATTTAATTCCACCCTAGCAATTAAGGAAAAAGGGAACATGGTCAGTAGCAGGGAACATATTCCCATCTCCAGCTGGGTTGCAGTACTTTGCTATCACAACAGGAAACTAATCTGCAACCAGCTTTGGGTATCAAGCTCATCTGCAATTATAAGCTATGTTGTAGTGTCTCCATAAAGATCACTTTTGATCTTGCTGATAGAAGGTACCTTGGATACTATTTTAAACCTGATTCCAACAGCAACTCGAAGACATGCCAAATACTTGGCAACTCTGCCTGATGCTATAAAGGGAAATGTGGGCTCTCTGTGTGTAGAAAGAGGTGTAATTAAGAACGCAGAAAGGGATTTGCTAAATGTTAATTATGGAGTTATTGCTCCAATGTGTGCCAAAACCTGTAATTTAGCTCAGCTTAGGAAAAAAATCCCCCACCCATCAAGAAATTGTTTTAATTTCATTCCTGCCTTTTGTGATGGGGAATCTCCCATGTTTTGCATGCAGAAGATTCCAGCATACCAAACAGTATTCCTCCAAGTCCTCTGCCCATTCTGGTTTTGCTACCCATCACTAAATTGCCCTTCTGTTGGTTAGCACTAGAAGCCCCTTAGATCCAATCAGCTCCACCCTCCCTCTTCCTTTTTTCCAGCTTCTCAGGTGCTCCTTCTCCCCATTTGCTGGTCCTCTGTGGCTCCCCTGCCCATTCATGCTGTTAATTTGCTGCTGGAAGCTCCACTTACACATTCAGTGGTGGCTGCAAACCAGAAAGATCGTTTTTCTCACTATACTTTCAGGTCAGTGCTGTCCAGAGGGGAGTCTACTTTACCCAATACTACTTGTTTTAAGATGGTACCATAACCTTTATATTCCAGAGGCTCAGACTCTCCTACCAATCTTACCAGCATGCTATAGATGTGCTTTCCAAGAACTAGGCTTGACCCAGCAGCCTGGCAAAAGTGAGCTCCCACCTTTCTGAGACATTCCCACAGCAAACCAACCTTTTGTGCTGCCTCAGTCCAGATGGACTGGAAGTTGGGAGAGGTTGTTCTCATAGCTAGCAAATGCATTGCTTTGTAACTCTTGAGTGCTTATCACTTGACTTGCCATTTAAAGGATAATTAATGAATAAATTAAAAAGGATAATTATTATGGCATTTCATAGACCAAGCAAACTAGTCATTAAGCCTTACAGCAAAGCCCATTTCATTTACTTACAGATACCTGAGGGATCTGGTATTTATCACCACTTTATAAACTGTCAACCTTGCCTCTATGTTTTTGCAATAGATTTAAATTTACAAATGTTTAATTACTTAAATATGAAACATCCAAAAGGTCCCAGCGCTGCTTTCACAGCTGTTAAGTAGCAAGAAAAACTTCATGTTCTATTAGCTTCCTTCTCCGTTCCTACAGCCCAACTGCAGTAGATACATAACTGTTTTGTTGGCTGGTTATGTCAATGGCAGCAAATACACCTCCCAGTTAGCATGTTTACTTGGTTAACAACCAAAAAATTATCATCTACCTTGAAAACAAAGCTACTTGTAAATAGGGGCATGCAGCAAATCACTGAAAATAGAGAATCTGGTCCTGCCTGCAGAGTGGGGGCAGGACCAGCTTCCCAGCAGCTGTGGCTGAAAAAAAGGTTTAACTTGTTCCTACAAGAAAAACTCTTAGAGCCAAAGACACGTGGATTTGAACAGCACCTCCAGATCCAGGGCTTCACAGAGCAGCTTCCGCGCGTTCCTGCGGAAGGCCTCGGTCTTGGGGTCACTCCTAACCACGATTGAGGGCTTGTTTGAATGGTCTCTGATGAAAGTTCTCCACTCTGTGTAGACGTCCCTGGCCAGGCTGGCCACCGCGGGATCGGCGTGTTTGCGCATCTTGTTCACCGTGTGACCTGGGAAACAGCGACAGCCCCTTCAGCTGGGGTAGGTGGGCGCCAGGCACCTCACACTGCTGCTCAAGCAGCCACCACACCCTCAATTCAGTGTCAGCAAAACAACTAGAGCCTTGACACAAGTATGAACATAAAATCATTAGGAATTCAGCCTGAAGTTCTTACTCCTTGACCTGTCAGTGACACTCGCCTGGGCAATTAGCAAGGAATCGACACGTAAAAATTGCCTTCCTGAGTCACCAAGGTGTGAAGAGACACTTGTGCAATCCAGGGCTGCATTAATTTTCCACACAGATACTAGATCTGGTGAAACCTTGTCAGGTTGGTCTACAGAGAAGGCTGGTTTTAAACAGAAAAGGCCTCTAAGGCAGCAGGTGTTGCTGCTGGTGGCTGTAGCATTTCAAGATGCAGGCACCAGGTGACTCTGAGCACCTGAGGGCCTGCCAGCGCCAAGGGGCTTTCCTCTCAGAGGGGACAAAAGGGACCTTCCTCCAGCGGGGTGTTTCTCTCTGACCACTACGCTGTTGGCCAGGAGATGTCACTGTTAGGCTTCGGTGGCTTTTCCCAGCCCAGCCGCCTTCAGGCAGGCACTGGGAAAAATCTCGGGAATAAGGCAGAGTGAATAAGCTCAACACAGCGAGGGAAATGACAATTCGGACGGCAGGGAAAAGGGACAGATCGCACCTCCTTTTCTAAGGCAAAGGGGGCTCCTTGAATAGAGATCCAGCTGCTCTAATGGCAAACAAAGGCCGGCACGACTGTCGCTTATGCCAGGATGCCCTCAGTAGACAGAAGAGGAAGGGACCATGTGGTCACATTATCCCTCCCCCAAGTCCTATGGAAAAATAGGCAGGCACCAGGCTGGGTCATTTGCACGGAGCTGCCCATCTGCTGCAGATTTCTTAGTGTGAGAAAGCACAAGTTCAGGGACAATGTGAGGAGAATTTCTCACATATTCAAAGGATTCAGGCAGGTCAAACAGGTGAGGCACGTGTTGGATGGCATGAGAGCATCCTGCCATGCCCCTGACAGCAGGAGAAGGAAAAAAAGACAGGCAGGTGCCCAAGAAGAGCTCTTAAAAAATTAGACCAGAGAAGGGGTGATGCAGAACTTGGGAATTAGCAGGCAACCTGGCAGGAATTAGAGGATAGCTGACTTGTTCAGTACAGTGCAGGCTGGATATCAACCATTTTTTATTGGCAGCTACGCTAATTTCTGAAAAAACCCGCAAGCTAGTCCCTTTTGTACTGACAAGCCAAGCAGACACGAGACAGCCTAATGCTGACAGCCTAGATCAGACAAGATGTACCTATTTTGGTTGAAAGTAACACTTCCTTGGAAGGTATTTTCTTCTTCAGCTCCTCCAAAGCTTCAATCAGATTCTCTTTTGGTTGCCCAGGAAGCTCAAGCACAGACTTCCATCGTTTGATGTCTTCCACAACCACAACTCTCTGGAAAAGAGAAAGGCCATTACCAAAGCAGAATATTATTATGAATAAGGACCCTGGTTTCATCTCAGCTAAAGGGGCTGTTATCAACACGAGAATTATTGATTATGGTATGAACCAGAATGTATGATGGCCTGGTGTGATGGGTGTTTGCCTACTGCAAATCATGACCAAAGTAACTAGAAAGCAAAGCCAAGTGTTGACCTTGGTTTGCCAAACTTTGAGCACAAAACAGCAAACGTCTGCTCTAAGTGTTTTGAAGGAGCCCACTGTATTAACATCTCTCATACTCAAGTACACTGGGCATATGCAGTGCTTCTCACCCTGTTTTTGCCACAGACCTTGACAGAACAGGCTGCAAACAGCACATACACTCTGGATGTGAGGCATCTTGCAAAGATTCAGCGATGGTCAGACAGGGGTGCTTTGTGCACCATTCTTTTGCATTCTGCCTACAGATTAATAAGCTCTTTGGTGCAGTAAATGTCTTTCTGCTCTGTTTCTACAGTCAGGTGGCAGAAGGTCTCACACAGGTCCTGTGCAGGACCACCATGCAAACAACTGAAGGGCTCTCCTTGCTGGGGAGAGAAGTGAGCTGGCTGGCAGCACTGCAGCTGGTGCTGTCACCTGCCTGTACCCAAACTGTGTGCCCAGCCTGACCCTACACCTCACCAAAGAGGCAGGAACGAAGCTATTAGAATCATAGAATGGTTCAGGTTGGAAGGGGCCTTTAAAGGTTATACAGGCCAGTAACCCTGCTGTGAGCAGGGACATCTTCCACGGGATGAGGTTGCCCAGAGCCCCATCCAGGCTGACCCAGCGCTTCTATCACCTCTCTGGGCAACCTGGGCCAGCGTTTCACCACCCTCAATGTAAAAAAACGTCTTCCTGACATCTAGTCTAAATTTACCCCCTTCCAATTTACAACTACTACGGCCCCTGCTAAAAAGTCTGTCCCCATAGCTATGACCCATCTCCCTTCCAAGGCA
>NW_009952574.1:714676-740806 GCF_000747805.2 Chaetura pelagica | reverse complement strand
GCTGGGCAACACGGCGTCGTGTCACCGCGCCTGCCAGCTGACCTACTCCCTGCACACCTACCCCAAGGTAGGGCGGGCCCGGCCTCGGCCTCGCGGCGCTCGGCGGGCGGGACCCTCCCGGGGCTCAGCCCCGCTCCCCTTCTGCCCCCTCGGGAGTGGGGCTGGCGGGCAGCAAGGCCCTGGCCCCTCCGTCGCGGCTGCCCCGCTCCCCTGCAGGCCCTGAGTGGGACGTGTCTTTGAAGTAAACATAAAGGTGAAGGAAGCTCGGGTGCAGTCAGCAGCCTGCCGGTGTTCTTTCGTGGCGTGTCCGATCTGGCTTAGATTTGCTTCCCCTCCAAGCGGGGAGCGCAGTGGCTTCTCTAAAGATAAATGCTTCATTTTGGAAATACGTGGTTAGGCTACAGCTGGCCAGAGAGGTGCTGCTTTCACAGTACAGCTCTCTTGGCGCTTGGCGGTTTGAAGGGGTTGGCTGCTTGCTTTTTTCTTTCCTGTTTCTAAAGAAGCGTCTGTAATTTGACTTGGGCTGTGCCATATTTTTGGGCATTAAACCAGTGCTGTGTCCACAACAGGCCACAGAGTCAGGGTGCCTGTGTGACACTTGGATATTGAAAGATGAAGTGTAAATGATGATAAATTAATAAATTGGCAGAACCTTCAACCTGTGTTTTGATTTAATTGAATGGGTCTAATGGGAGTTCAATTTCATGCTGCAAGTTTGCCTTTGACTCAAAGTGTTATAAGTCTCTAACTGTTGGTTTGAATCTGCAAACTCTTTTACCAAAAATCTCACCTTTTTGAGTTCTTTCTTGGCAATATACTTAGTTATCAGCTGCAGCTGTGTAGCAGGTTGAGAGCTCTTAACCCATCTTTGAGATTTTATGTGAGGACAGGAGACATGATATATTTCTGCACTGGTTTGGCACAGGACTCTTTCAACTTCCAAGAAAAGCTGGTAATCCTGTCATTTTCGTAACTGTACTTTTGAATTCTTTGTTGTGGAGTGTTGGAGTTGCTGAATAATTCACGTTTCTCCCTCTTTACGTTTAGTTTTGGTTTTGTTTGTCACAAAACTACCAGTTGAATTGCAGGAAATAGTTTTAATTGGCAAGAAAAGTAGTGGAAGACTGTCGCAGACATTTGTCTGCCAGAGCTAGTTCTGTCTGGATATCAAATGACAAAAACATGTTTTCTGCAACAACATTAACTGCCTTAGTCACCTTGTCAGTGTTGTTAGAGTTAAGTTTTAATTAGCATCCACAGTCTCCTACTTTTATGCCTCTAAAACATGTGTTCTCTTGGAGTCAGACAATGGCCAGGTAGTTAATAAGAGGTTATACAGAAGGTGTGGTATGTTTGTTTTTGTTACATTAATTCAGAGTCTGCTTTCCACCTGCACAGCAATGGGCTGCAGCCATTTGAGTGTGGCTGGTGGTTTTGATGGGTCAGCTTCATGAGAGGGTGTGATGGTCAGGAGGAGAGCTCACCTAACAGGGGCTGCTTGTGGTTCTGCAACGGGGAGAGCACTGTGTGTGGGAAGTGCTCGTCCGTCCCTTTGGCACTGTGGGCAGAAGGAATGGCAGGTGGAGGTTTTCTGTGTGTGCATCATTTTAATCGTTGCAGTTAGGAAGCACTTTTCCCAGCCTGTTCAATATCATAAAAATGTGTGTTGGTGGAACTGGTTTGTCAGGTTAGCAGTATCCTGGTTTACTGCTTCAGTACATCAACAGATAATCTCTTCTTTTGACAATTCTGTTGTAGTTGTGGTAGATGCATTATAATGAGCTTGCAGTACTAGTCTTTTTTTGTCCTCTCCTGTTTAAGTTCCATGATGGGGAAACTCCTCCTTGGAGGATTGAATGTTAGTGAGCATTTTGCAGCCATATCTCTTATTAAAAAAATAAATGTGGTGCAACTTTGCTTGTGAGTTGTAGAACTGGAATTACAAGACACAATTTGCTGTGCCAGGTCTGCCCCACCAGAGAATGAAGTTGAAATAAATCAATAGTTACACTACAGGACTCGAGAGCTGTAGCTTGGTTTCTTTTTTTTTCTGTTCTCCCGTTATTCTGGAATGGGAGGGATCCGAGCCTTTTCTTGTGCCTTCCCAGGAGGAGGAGCTGTACGCGTGCCAGCGAGGCTGCAGGCTGTTTTCCATTTGCCAGTTTGTGGACGATGGCATCGATTTGAATCGAACCAAACTGGAATGTGACTCCGGTAAGACCTCAGTACTCCTTCAGCAGCCTCTCACGTGGAGACATAGCAGAGGGAGGAGCAGGGATGCCTGAAAGGGTGTTGTTAAATTGGTGGGATTACTTCAGTGCTGTCTGCTTTTGTTTAACACCAACTTAAAGTTTGTGTACAGGATATTAAAAAAAACCTTAAGGAAAAGTTGTTTGTTCTCTGCAAGTTTCTCCTTACCTGATCCTTAGTGTTGCTATTTTCCTGAATTTCTTAAGTGTCATCAGACCCTGTAAAGAAATTTAAGAATTCATTTTGCTTTAAACAGTTTGTCATAGAAAACATTACATGGCTGAGAAAAAAACCAAACAACAAATTAAGACTTCTTTAATAATTCCATGCAACAGTCAGTTGCAACAATTCCTGACAAACCTGTATACAAAACTGCTCAGGGTAAAACCACAGATCTCAATGTGCTGTCTGCCTTGTAACTTGTTGCCTAGGCTGTGTCCTGAGGTTTTACCTACAGCTAAACTCTTGGGAATGAGCTACATGCTTTGTTTGAAACAGACCATTAAATACTGGTGACTAATCTCTTAGGTTATCTCTGTTAGAGCAAAAATTTCACAGTGAGCATTAAATATACGTACTGTAGGCCAAATAATAAGTCATGATGAAATTGTGTATAACTTTCATCCAACGAGGCAGCTGATTCACAGTTTTATTTGGAGATGAAGTGGGACATAACCACCCAAATCAGGAAAGGCAGGAGCTTTCTGTCTGCATTTCCAATGCAATTAAGCACCAGGCCTGCACTCAAAGGAGGCTTTTATCCCCTCAGTAGCTCATAAAAGCAAGAGGGCTAGTGGCTAGCTCAGAGAGCTGATGGGAGGTATGCAAGTGGGAAGCCTGAGGTGCAGAGATGCTAATGTGGTACAAAACTGCATGAAATACTCTAGAAATGGGCTAATGCTCCAGTCTGTCATACACCGTGTGTAGCTGTGATCCAGCACGTCAGTCTAGTTGTCAAACCACACATGAGAGAGTGCCATAAAGAAGAATAATGTAGCAATAGACCACATGTAGAGGTAATTGAACAGTTGCTTACTTTCTGGTTTAACTCTCCTTCCTGGGGCTGGTGTCTTTTGCTGGCTTATGTTCTGTAATCTGTTCCACTGGTTGGTGCCCTGACTAAGTGTTCTGTGCTTGGCAAGACACGTCTTGGCTGATCTGCTCAGTTCTGTCTTCTGATGCTTCTTTCTGCAGACAAACACCAGTTTGGTGGCAGCTTTACCTTAGCATTGCAGTTCAGGTGCTATGAGCAGCATACTCAAATGTTCAGCTGCTGGTCTTAGCCTTAATGATGGTCCATCTGTTCCTTTGGAAAAACAGGAGAGCTACTGTCCTTTCTGTAGCTACTTGCTTTGAGGCTTTAATTGCAGGCAGTACTGCATTGTTGTCCTCCTAAGCTCTAGTTTTCAGTTGTTTGGGGAAGAGCTATGCCCATGTGTGGTCTGCCCAGTATCTCCATTGGCAGAATAATCTAAATTATTTAGATTTTTTGGTCTGTATGGTCTCTAGTGAACAATTAAGAGCAGCTTCTTGTAAAGGCGAGTTGGTTTCGTTATTCATAAAAAAAATCCATCATAGTTTTAATGCAGTTTCTGTACTCATAGTAGCAGGAAAATGCTTTTGGTTTCCCTGTGATACCATGACTTCTGCTGTTACCTCTAAGGGATTTAATGGACTGATAAATCCCCAATTCTTTTTAGGATTCCAACTTTGTTCTCTGAGGTAAAACCTTCATGTTTGACATGATAGGTAGAGGTGGTAGTGGGAGGATCAAGAAAAACTTGCATCCCTGAGTTTGTCCAAGGTAATGTTTCTGATCAGTTGCTCTGATTGTGTGCAGACATCAATTACTTCATCTGTCTAAGCTCTGATTCTCAGAGCAAATGGGACCTTTGGAGTGACTGCACCATCTTTCTCTGCAAATGTGATGGCTAATCTTTTAACTGCTACTTTGTTTCTGATCCAACTTAAACTGAAAATGTTTTCTTAACTAAAAGGCAGAATTTGTCTTCTCATATGGGGAACTTCTTCCTTGCAGCCTGCACTGAAGCATATTCCCAGTCTGATGAACAATATGCTTGCCATCTTGGATGCCAGAACCAGTTGCCATTTGCTGAGTTAAGGCAAGAGCAAGTAAGTAGATGACATGTTTTTCCAATCCACCTACTTGTTTTCTCTTCAGTGTGTCATTTTCAAATTTCTTCAAGTGAAAGAAACTGAAGAACTGAAATCTAGACATGGAGTGAGGGGTGAGCAGGAACATGACTTCTGTTCTTTTAATAGAAAAACAAATGGAAAGCTAATTAATGTTATGCTTGCAGTTAATGTCCCTGATGCCAAGAATTCATCTCCTCTTCCCTCTGACACTGGTGAGATCATTTTGGAGTGACATGATGGATTCTGCTCAGAGCTTCATAACATCCTCATGGACTTTCTACCTTCAAGCAGATGATGGCAAAATTGTCATATTCCAGGTGCTTGCCTTTTTGTTGAGGTTAAGGTGTTCTGGCTGCTAAATTATTAACTCCACTCCTTCCAGTCATGGAAAAGACTGGAGCATTATCAGAGTGTTAACTTTTTGCTAGTTTTTTGGCTGCCTTCAGGGCCAGTGTGGGAGGGAAATAATCAAACTGAAGTGAATGATGCATGTCTTAAGGTTAACTTCTGTTTTAGTTCTGAAAATGTAAATGATCAAGATCAGTGGAAGTCTGCTAGCAGGATCTCCTAACTCCTTGTTTTCTTTTAGTCAAAGCCAGAAGTACAGTATGTTCCACAGCTTGATCAGGAAACTGGAGATTCAAGAGGATCCTTGTCACTGAGTAAAACAGCCTGTAAGTTCTTCTTTGTGCTTTGGAAGAGGAAATGCAAATGTTCCCTGGCATATAGGAAAAAACTGAAGGTGCAGGTGGCATATGAAAGCAAATTTTTAGAAAGCTGCCATATAATTACATTTGCAGCATACACTGCAGTGTACACACTTAGCAAAGGCTGTCGTAGAAACCAAGGTCTGCTGGAAGTAGAGATATGCAAGCTAGGACCTTTTTAAAAGCTTTTTCTTGTGTTCTCTGGAGACAAACTGTAGCATTTGGATCTTTTTGTTGCTTTCCTGACAGCTGTTTCTGCTGTTGTATTTCAGCAGACCTACGTCCAGGAAGTTCACAGACATACAGAGGACTTTTTGGAGGGCGAGAAAATGACAGCTTTTTTAAGTGTCTTTCCATGTATGTATGTTCTGGAATGTCCCCACCTAGTAAGGAGGATAGTGGCCTTTCCTGTGTCGTGGGTATGGTGGCACTGTTGGAATATCTCGAAGTGCTACAAGTCTGTTGGGTTCAGGATGCAGAGCAGTTGAAATTGCCTGTTTGTGATCACTGCTGTTCTGTGCTGGCCCCAGGTGATTTGCAGGCTGTTCTGTCAGCTGTGACTCTCCATTTCAGTTGAACACTGTATTGATAGTTTCCCACACTGTTTTCTGAGCACGTGAACTGTTTAATCAATGCTGTGTTTTCATAGAATCATAATTTGGCCTGTTCTTTAGCTCTGGGTATGTTTCAGGGCAAAGCACTTGTTATATTTTGTTTTGGGATTGTCTGATATGAAAGACACTGTTTATATCTCATTTCCAGGCTGAAAATACCCAGTGTATCTTTGCTAAAGCTTTGCTGAAGATCAGCATTTTGATTCTTCCTTCCCCTACTCTACTTTCTCTTTGAAAGTTTACACATGAAAGATCAGTGAATTGCATCCCAAATGTATAACAGAAAAAGCTGGTTTTAAAATTTTAAGTGAGAGAGGCACTTAAAATAGCCAGATGATCAGCAAGTCTTTTGTGACTTCCAAGTCAGATATTGAATAGGCATTAGAGTACTCAGGAGTCTGGAGTGGGCCTTGTAGCTGGAAGAGCTAGAGACTAAGGAATCAGCAGGAAGTGTAGTCAAAATTGAGGCAAGCTTTTTAGAGGCTCCATTGTCTTGTATTCAGTATATCTAGTAACATTCTTGTCATTTCAGAAATTCCAGTTGGATTTTAACCACTACGCTCATCCTGTCAGTATTGGTGCTGCTGTGGATTTGTTGCACAACTGTAGCTACAGCTGTAGAGCAGTATGTTCCATCTGAGGTAACTATGACTTAACAATAGTTTGAATTTCTTCATTATGTTACTTTTATGTTACAGCTGTCTAGAGACAAAGAATTGTGGGGGGAGGTTCAAGTGGAAAGACTGGGATTTTTTTATTTTGCAGATGTGGTTAGTAAACCAATTTTGTTATTTAAGTGCTGGTGTTTTAGCTGAGCAGTTCTTGTCCACTCCTGTGGCTGACAGGTGTCCTGAGCCTTCCTCAGGCAGCCCAGATAGGATGTCTGTTACCTTGTAGTACTCTGCTCTCTACAGCCTTCAGATTACTCTTAAATGAAGGCTGCTTCTAATTGCTCTGGGAGTAGAGCTGTACTGAGGGCTGGATGGTGCAGATGGAACACAGTATGGGTTTAATCCAGGAGGAGCAGTAGTGAGAACAGAAGTGACAGCACATTACTGGGGAGCCCAGAGTACCTGGTCAGAGGGGAACTGGCTGAAGTAGCATCTCTAGTGCCCTCAGAGGTCCCTCTGCTTCTGAAATAAGCAAGGCTCACAGTCCTTGCAAGCTAAATGAGCTGTTACACAAGCACTGTATCTGCTGTTGTTCTGGCAGATTGAATAAATTTAATTTGGAATCAAATCTAGTTCCAGCTATGAACTTCAGATGTTACAGCAAGCCTGGGTTAGCTTGTGTTCAAGGGTTGCAGTCATCAGAGCCAGGAATGTAGTTGTTTGAGATGCATTTTATTCACAGTATGGAGAGGCTTTGTCCTAAAGTAAATTGTTTAAATATTTCAGAAGCTGAGCATCTATGGAGATCTGGAATACATGAATGAACAAAAACTGAACAGATACCCATCCTCTGCTCTTGTTGTGGTTAGATGCAAGACTGAGGAACATGAAGAAGCAGGACCTCTTCCTACAAAAGTCAATCTGGCTCAATCAGCAATTTAAATAAGTCTCCTTTGGATCCAATAGACTGATTCTAGCAACTCCTGATTATTTTTTTTGTGGTGGTTCTTCAGATAAGCAGCTTAGCAGTCAGTCTTTAAATGCAAATGAAGTTATAGAATCAACAAAGGTCATGGGGGGGGTGGGTTTGTTTTCAACTAGTAGTGAATTTTTATTTGTTTCCAGACATAATCACCTCTCACCAATGTTTGCTATGTGTCTTTTTGCTTACAGAAGCTGTAAGCATGCTTTCCATGCTTCCCCAATGACACTTTCAAACTTGTTTGTGTGTTCTAGGATGTAATGTGTACATTCAGAGGTAGCTTTGTAAAGGTGTAAGAACTTTTAAGTAGGCAGGAGATGCCTTCTTAGTGTTGCACTTTCTGTTGTAGTTTAAGAGAATATATTATAAAATTATCTGTTGAATTTTTCTACCTGCTAATGTCCATGCACAAACAACCCTGTCTCTAAAAATAGAAATATATTTTTTTCTACAATGTGGCAGAGTCCAAGATGGAAAAGCACTTGTGAGGTACTGTAGGCTAGAGCTCAGTTTGTGAGAGATGGAAACTTTGTTCAAATTTACAGACCTGTCCCTTCAAACACAGAATAGAGCACGATCAATTCTTTTGTCAAACTGCAGCCTTTAAGTCTGAAATTGCTTGTAAAGTTAGCACCTGTGTTTTCTGAAGAAATTCTGCTTTCTGTTCTTGATCAACTATTCTAGTCTTGTAACTTACATTTACAGAAACGAGTTGATTCATGAGAAATGAGAAGAGACAAATAAAATTGACTGTATAAAAACATGGACTGTATAGCTTTTTCCTGTGCTTAGTTTTTGACCAGAGAAGTTTGTGGAGGACTTTCTCCCATGGGAGGGACCCCGTGGGGAAGCAGGGAAGGACTGTAAGGAATCCTCCCTGAGGAGGAAGGAGCAGCAGGAACCACCAGCCTGTGAACTGACTCTAAACCCCATCCCCCTGTGCCACTGGGGGGAAGGAGGGAGAGAAATGGGGACCAAAGTGATTTGGGCCTGGAGAAGAAGGGAGGGGTGGGGTAACATATGCAAGCCCTGCTCTTTGTGTTGTCTGTGTCCTGTGTGTGTTTGATTAGTGTGACATTCAATTACTATTTTTTCCCCCGAGTTGAGTCTGTTTTGCCCAGGACCTTAATTGGTGAAGAACCCTCCTTGTCCTTTGACCCATGAGCTTCTAGTTGGGTTTGACCTGAGCTGAGTGAGTGACCACAGGGCTGGTTCCTTGCTGTTGTTCTAGACCCAAACCATGACATTTGATGGCACCCCAGGTGGGATTGAAACAAGGACAAAAAATTGGGCAAAACAGGGACTAAAGTGTGATTATGAGGAACTTTGGTGGCTCATGTTGTGGTAAATGGATGAGGAGTGGGTTGTCTGTAAATTATCCCTTTTCCATTTGGTATTTTGCTGCTATTTTTATTTTGCTCTGGGATTTTTCTTGCTGTGTGAGTAAGGTTTGTGAAAAGTTGGTAATTAATGTAGCTGTTGTTAATGATTTTTTCATATTGCAGAGGGGTGGAAGTGGCTTTGAATTCTTGTGAGACCTGTAGAGGTTCTGGAGGATACAGTGGTGGGGCTCACTGTTAAAACTCGTTCAATAGTCCTTCCTAATTGGGCTGCAAGGCTGATGGTTGTGCAGCTATGGCTGCTGGAACCTTGCAGGGGCCATTAAGCAGGAAGGTGCATGAAGTGGCCTGTGCAGTGCTGCTGAAAAGTCTACCCTAGGACTGTCAATGAGGTTTAAGAGCATGAAGTTTGTTTAAAGCAGGATTGTATTGATGTGCAGAAGTTGAAATTTGAAGTCTTAAACTAGTGGTTCCTCTCCATGCTGAAGAGGGCAGTGGTAGGACAAGGAGTAACAGTTTTAAGCTGAAAGAGGGGAGATTTAGGTTAGACATCAGAAATAAATTCTTCACCAGGAGAGCAGTAAGGTGCTGGAATAGGTTGCCTGGGGAGGTTGTGGAAGCCCCTCACTGGAGGTGTTCAAGATTGAAATTTGAAGTCTTAAACTAGTGGTTCCTCTCCATGCTGAAGAGGGCAGTGGTAGGACAAGGAGTAACAGTTTTAAGCTGAAAGAGGGGAGATTTAGGTTAGACATCAGAAATAAATTCTTCACCAGGAGAGCAGTAAGGTGCTGGAATAGGTTGCCTGGGGAGGTTGTGGAAGCCCCTCACTGGAGGTGTTCAAGACCAGACTGGATGAGGCTTGTGCAGCCTGGTCTGGTTTGAGGTGTCCCTGCTCATAGCAGTGGGGTTGGAACCTGATGGTCTTTAAGGTTCTTTCCAACCTTGAGCATTCTATGATTCATTCTATGAATTCTTCAACAACATGGTAGCCCAGAAATTTGGGTGCCAGCAGCTGTTGACTGGTACCTTTGCATGTAGGTGACAGTATTGCACTGGCCTTAAGTGTGACTGCAGTGTGATGTTTTCAGCACACCGTTCACTTGGGAAATCCCTCTGTCTGCAGCAGAGGTTGAGAAGAGATGTGTGTTCCTGCTCATGGAGTGCAAGCCCCTGTGTTCTGCCCTGTCGGGGTTCTGCTTCCAGTGCTGTCAAGTGCGATTTGTGCAACAGATGCTCAAATTGATTTGTAAACGTGGGCTCTACTTCAGTGATTATTGCCTGTCTTAGCATGATGTTGTTTGAGATTGCCTTTACAGCAGGGGCTTTAGCAGCCCCAGTTCTTCCAGCTGAATTACTGTCATGGAAATGTTGTCAAGTGTGTTAAAACGTTTTGCTTTACTATTACATGTAGTTGCAGAGGGAGTGTTAGTGTGTCATGAAAACACGGCTATTTGCCTGTTATGTTCAGCCTCTTACATTGATGTCACAAAACTTTCTCTTCCTGGATTCGAGTTAAACAACTTCTGCTGTCACTTGGCATTGGATCTGCCTATGGGACAAAACACAAGGTTTGTGTATTTTGTCTTTTGTTGGGTGTTTGGTGACATTTCAGCGAAGTGATCTGTGCAGTGAAGCCAGGATTCAGTAATGTGCTGTTGGGTCACAGGGAACACTGTGCCTGGGGCAATCTGTCACTTGGCACTGCTGCTCCCCAAATGAGCCAGAAAAATTTAAGTGTTGCACTTGGTAGCTCTTCTCAAAAGTATCTTCCCTCAATAAGTTCAGCTACTAGCTTGGCTGCAGTAATTGAGCTGCTTCTCGAGATTTCTAATCAAAATGGAGTATTTAAGCCATCTTGGCATCTGACTTTGCAAAATGGCTTGTCCTGCTCATTTGTAGTTAAACATTTGACTTCCTGACATCTTCATTTTCAGAGGCTGCAATTTGAGTTTGATCTCTGCTCAAGACCACTGTTTACATGAAGGGCCTGAAATTACTGAAATTGCAGGAGGAAAGCATTTCATATTCTCTTCAGGCATGCTGAACTTGGATCAGATTTTAAATGGAATCATCTTGACACAAATGAGGCAGCTCTCTCAAGTGTGCACAATTCATGCTTCCAGAAATAGCCATGGTACATTTTGGGGGGAGCTTGGGGATTTTTTAGGTGCTAGAATTAGCAATAGTTTCCTGTTTTACTGGATATCTTGATCTGTGTTCCCTCTTTTCTTCACCAAAGCTCAAAGAAATATTTTTTTTCTTTTTTTACTTCAGAAGGGCTTGTGTTTGTCACCTCATGCTCATAAACTCCTTTTTCTGAACTATAAGCAGTCTTTGATGTGGAATAACTGCTCTAAAACCCAGCGGCCTGGTTGGCTACAGCTGAGCTTGATAATCTTGGTGTAGGAAATAGATGGTGCTACATGTCAGGTCTAGTGGATATTTGCCTCTTAAGAGTGGGTTTACTCCACATCTTAAACATTTCCATCGTGGATTGTTCTGTGGGGTGTACACAGCAACCCTGCTTGACTTGGCTCTTACATGGGACTCTTGGCAAACTCACAGCCACCTAACAAGCCTTTTCTGTATCAGGTCTGATTAGAAAGCAGGACTTCCTCTTTAAAGAGAAACAGATCCTGAATTTAAGATACACAGGTTTTAACCCTTAGTCTGTCATTCTTCTGTAATACAGCAGGTTCCCAGACCTGCAGGCTGTTTGCTACTTGGCCTTTTTCACCCCCAGCCTGCCTCTGGACCAGGAGAGCTTTCTAGCAGCAGGTTTAAAAGTGCTGTGTTGCTGTGAGAAGCTTCTGCTGTGGACAAATTGGTGTTGCCATACTGAAGGAAGAGATGTATTTAATTCTGGCTGATCTGTGAGCAGGTGAGTGCAGTGTTGGCAGATGCCCATGTCTGTTCCTGCATGTCAGGCATTATTTGGTGTTTTGAATCAAATCAAGGCAGCTGTGTGTGTGTGTGGGGGGGCAATTTACAGGAGATACAGCTGCCAGCTTCTCCTTGGAAGCCCTGGTAAGCTATCTTTACTACTGCTTGGGATGACTCCTGGTGTGCGAGGTGGCAACAATTCGGAGGCATTTGAGTCTTATGGACCCCCCTGCAAACAAGAAGAGCACAGGCTCTTCCAACATTCTATGCCAGTGCTTTTCCTCCCTCTGGCAAAGCTGCCTGCTCATGACATCTTATTCTTGAAGCTGCAAACTCTGCTCTCTGAGTGCTGTGCCTATAGCCAGCTTAGAGGGCTTCTATCTATTCTCGAGTTCATGTTGGCTGTGGACTGAGCTGCTGGGACTTAATGCAGGCCTGGAAATTCAAGTATGCAGGAAGGAGTGAGGACCCTGGAGGATCTGCTGTGCCTGTGCTCATTGCCCAAGCAGAGAAGCTATTCCAGCTGTTTGTGTCCCACACAGCTCTGCTGAGATCTGATCAGCTTGCAGGAGTCTGGGCTGATGCTGCTACAAGATCAGTGTGTCAGCTCTGTCTTGGGAAGGAGGTGGGGAGAAAGGAGACTTTGGTGATCAGACTGTCTTCCTTCATGCCTTTGTCATGAAGGGGCATTCTCCCTGAGCTGCAGCAGGGTAGATGCAGCCAGCATCACCTGCAGGTGAGCATTCCTCTACTGAGCTGATGTCAGGAGTGGCAGCAGGGTCACTGGCCTTTATAATTTGCCTAATGACTCTTAGTGAAACCAAGATGGAGGCAGGAGGAATGAGAAGCAAAGCAGAAACCCAGTTTCCAACCAGAGCTGGGGCACAGGCCCAGTGCTGCCTTCCCTGGGCTCTCCTGCTTGTGTGTGCAGGCAGTAGCATGTTCCTCAGCACGTTCCTCACTCTCCTGCCTCTGTTGAGCTTTGTATCCTGGTAACATCGCTCCTGGTAAGGTGCAGAGAACTCCCTGCAATCCTTTCAGCTGCTGTGAGGGCTGGAGCTCTGAGAAGCATGAACAAAACTCACCCCCAGGTACAGTCCTTCTCTTCAGAAAAATCTCAGGTGCAGCCGTTTCTTCAAGTACATGTATTCTTGGCAGTGTTGCTTCTCTCACCTCTATCACTGGTTTCTGTGAGATTTCAAATTGTTTCTGTTTAACCTGATTCGATACGAAAGAAAAGTACTGATATAAAGTTCTGGACTTGCATTAGTGTTTGTTTTACAAATGGGTAATTAAGAATTAAAAGGTGATCTGATTGATCGCTTTGTGAATGAAATCTGGGCCACGTTTCCAAGGAGGTGATTTTTTTCTTGTGTTTAACAATAAAGAAATACATTATATATTCCTGGATAAGATCATATGAGAACTGGAAATGCATCTCTTGTTAGTTAACTGCCTGCTGCTTCTGTAAACACTTTTATTCCTTTCCTTCCAGAGAAATGGTGATGTAGCTACTTTTGATTCAACAAAGTCCTGCTCTGAAGAAAGAGGTAATGAATAAAATAAAATTGATACTATGTAAAATACAACCAGTATTTATGGTCTTTTGAGACTGATGTGTTGGGGTTTTTTTCCCCTTCTGTGTAGTGACATGTCCAGACTATAAAATGAATAAACTGAAGCTGTTCTTCGTTGGTCTAGAGTTGGCAATTTTATGGTATAGTAGGTGATATGTAATTCTTGCCTGTCACAGAAAAGCTTGTTGTGAACTTGTTATAGGCTTTCTATAAATTTTTAATGGCCAAACTGCAGCAATTTTTGTCCATATTAAGAAGGCAAAAGTGAGATCAAACAGAATCAATAGCAAACCTGCAGATCAGATTGCAACAACATTTCATCACTGCCATTAGTTGATGCTCCTGTCTGCCTGCAACAACTGTTGTGCTTTGTGGTCAAAGGTGGTGTCTGGTAGGCACAGACAGGCTGTAATTTAGCACTTTTCTTTCAAGCTGAAATGTTTGCTGTGTTTGATTCCCTCTCAAGCGTGGAGGAGGGGGTGGTTACTGCAGCCAGGATCTCTTTGCCTTCAATTGGTTTGTACAACACAACACAACAACTAAGTCAACATGAAGCACAGCTCAGGCAAATTCTAACCTTTCAACCAAAGCTCTTTAAGTTCAGAAACGCCAAAATCCAATTATACACACAGGGTTGCCTTAAGTGACCAGTTATGTGTTTCCCAGATGATCACATGATTTTTTTTCTGTTGGTCTGGCAATGCAGAGGAGTGCAAGAAAATACAATGTTGGTTTAGAAGACAAAGCACTGGTGCTGCTGAGAGGAGGGCAGCAGTGTTGCTCCTATGTGTGCTGCTGTTGTGCTGCAGTGGCTGAGGGTTTGGCCTTTAGCTTCTGGGTTTGGGTTTATTAATGTATGGGTACTCTAGGTAACCCTGCTCTGGCAGGGGGCTTGGACTAGATGATCTTTCGAGGTCCCTTCCAACCCCTAGGATTCTGTGATTCTGTGATTTTCTGAAAATTGGGAGTCTCTGGAAGCTTGTTGCCCTTCGCACCCTGGAGATGCCTTTAGGGAGGGAAAGGGATTCTTTTCAGCCAGTTCTTACCATTTTGAGCTGATAATTCAGGCTCATTCTGTGGAAGCATTAAAGTCTTGGTGGGTGCAGAAAACCCAGAGTACTGTGAAATGAAGTTTTGCCTCTCAGGGAGTTTTGCCATGGGCACTGGGAGGGCACCTTTTGCACCAACCTGCTGTGTTTTGGGTGCTCCTGCCATGAAAAGGGCATTGCTGTCCCACAGGGTTGAGCAGGGGCTTGGCCCTCACCACCCTTCTGTACCTGAGTGCATTGGGTGAGCTATCATGGAGATGTGATGTTTGTGCCATTTGGTCCCAGTGCTCTATACCAGCAGCACAGGCTCTTCTACCCTGCAACATTCCCTATGAGGGGAGGCTTGAACATCAGAGTTTTAAGGAAATATCAAATATCAACCCCCAAACTCCAGCCAGCCTCCCTCTGAAGCACCCCAACCCCCTGCGCCCTGCAGGACCTGTCCCCAGCCCCTCACCTGGGTCTTTTGCCTCCTGACAGCCCGGTGCTGGCCGCCCAGCTGCACCAGGAGATGTGCCTGCATCTTGGCCACAGCTCTGCTCGTCCTCACTGCCACCAGCTTGGCAGTGGCACTGGGGCTCCTGCCACGTGCACCAGGTTGGTATCCTGAGAGTCACTGGTTTGTTGTGTTCTGTTTTTTGTAAGGAAAGGATGCTGCATGAGAAGAGGATTCATGCCCATCACTGTGTGTGAAGTGGTGCTTCCTGGTGCAGACCAGGAAGGAAGGAGACGTGGGGAATGATGAGGGGCTGTGCCATCCTTGCACAGCCCAAGTCACCACCAGCCATTCCTGGGCTCTCATATCCTCCTCCGTAGGGCTGTGGTGCCTCTGGGTGGCACAGTCATGCTTCAGACTGCTGGTACAGTCTTCATTCTCTACCATGAACCTACTGGAGATTAATCCTGGCCCTTGGTTATTTCTAGAAGAGCAAGTGACTTCTAGAAATCCTCCTTTCTTGCCCCTGATCTGTTCCTCATACCATGAAAATGTTGGGAGATGAAGTATTTCTGCCTTTCCCTTCAGTGAACCGCTTCTGTGCAGCCTCCAATAACCAGACAGGCTTCTTGTGTGATGACAGAGCATCCTGTGTCCCGGCCAGCCAGGTCTGTGACAGAGCTAGCAACTGCAGGAATGGAGAGGATGAGCAGGAGGAACTCTGTGGTGAGTGGTTTTTGTTGTCACTGTCCTTATACTGCTCTTCCTGCTGTGAGACACAGCAGCTGGTGTCCCCCTGGTCCTGCTCTGTGCTTCTGGCTGTGTACGTGAGCAGATAAACCTGGAGGACCTTTTGTAGGGTAGATGCTGAGAGATGACACTGCCCAAAACCCAGTGGGAATGCCAGGAATCAGACTCCAAGCTCCTCTGATTTTCCTAGCTTTTTTTTTTTAAAAAAAAAACAACACCCTGATTCAGTTTTCTTCCATGGGTTAAGCTGCATGCACACAGGGTTAATTTACTGTCCAATTATACTGGAAAAAAAACCTCATTAAAGCAGAAACCTCAGACACCCAGACTGCTTCTGGCTCATCCACGAGCATCCTTTTCCCTCTCCAACCACAGCTTCTCCAGCCACGGTCATCCATGCCCTGAGGCAGCGTGGGGAAGGACTGACTGACCAATTCTTCATGTCAGCAGCCTTTGGTGTCCCATGTGTCTACCCTTGCAGGTGACCTGCCTCGCAGCTTCCCGGGATACCTGGTTTTCCACTGCAGTGATCCAGCCTACTGGATCTATGCTGATCAGAGGTGTAATGGGATCAACGACTGCGGAGACTGCTCTGATGAGATGGGCAGCTGTAAGTCTCTCTTCTGGCTGCTGTTGGGCAAGAGGTCTTTTTCTGCTGATGGACTTTCCCCCACAGACATGGTGGAAAGGCTGGGAGGCTGGTACCCACTGCTGAAGCACAAAATAACAGGGATGTTATTTTGTATGAACCATGCAGGGTCACTGCCATCAGCTGCTAAGGGCTCTGTGTCAAAGCTGGGTGGGGTGGCAACCATGAGATGAAAGGCTTCATGCTCTGCTCGTAGCCCAAAACGTCATTCCTCCTGGGCAGCTTGCTGAGGACAGGGCAGATTCATTGGGATGTTTAGCTGTAGGCAGCATTGATCACTCAAACTATCCTTTGTTCCTTGGTCAGGAGACAGGTATGTCTCTGACCCAGGGGTACTTTGTGTGCCCCAGCAGCTTCAAAGTCACGTAGGATCCTTCTCTTGCTAACATGAGCAGTGGGTTTGTTGCTAAGTCACCCCTGTGGTTTTGAAGCGCAGGAGAAACCTGCCTCTATCAGCAGCTTTCTCTAGAGTAGCTTGTTAAAAATATTAATTACATCTAAGTTGTTCCTCCCAGGATGGCATGTCTGCCATGAGGGTCATTGCAATGTCATGTTGCCTCCCACAGGTAGCACCAAGCCAGTGTCCTCTTCACTGGGTTCACGGACTCAGGGTCAGCACCCTGGCATCAGTGGTTTTTCAGTAGGTTCCAGGGACGCAAGGGTAGCTACCTACCTAAGAAAGGAGAGACATGGGGGTTGGTGCAGCAGAAGCATTTCTGTTCCCTGTTTTCCATCCCTCCCAGTGGCCGCCTGTCCCCCCTGCGGGCCGGAGTGGTGGAGCTGCACTCCTGTGCTCTACGAGTTCTGCTCCTGCATCCCCAGGAGGCTGTGCCGGGATGGGGTCCAGCACTGCACCACCTGGGCTGATGAGTACATCTGCCTACCATGAAGTCTTGGCACCCAGCAGCACTGGAGACCACAGAGTTCCTGCATGGTCGCTTTTGAGCCTTGGTGCCCTCTTGCTCTGCCACCCACTTGGGAAGCTTCACCCAAGCAAGTCCTCATCAGCAGTGCTCTGACTGGCAGCAGTGACACTGGACAGGGACCAAGTCCTGCACTTCCAGCCTATGGCAGCCCATGCTGCAGGCCAGACACTGGCTGTGGGACACATTCTCAGGGTTTCCTGTTGTGTGAAGGTGAGTCCTTTCTACAAGGGCAGAGCATTAACTTGATAGCTTGGTGGGTTTTGTACAAACTGCTGGAGATACCAGCTTCTGGGACCATGGATGCTGTGTCTGACCAGCCCTGGGTGAGGGGCTTTTCTGGCATGGACATGCTGGTGCTTCTGCAGGCAGCCAGATCAAGGTACATTCTGGACTTACCCTAAAGAGCAGGAGCTGAGTGAGGTGAGTCTTTCTAGTCCTTGGGTTGGCATTTCCCTCCAACAAATCTTCACGCTCCTGGTCCTCATGGGCAGGAAGAGAAGGCTGTGCTTGTGTTCAAAGCACTTCAGCAGTGGCTTTGGAGGCTTTGCCTTGGTGCTGCCAGGACAATTTCTTGGGAATGCTGTGCTTTCTTGGGAATGTGTACATGGTAGGGAGCTGCTGTAGAGGCCACCTCCACACTCTTCTCAAACCATGAAGGCCAACACAGAGCATAATGGCAAGGAAGCCTGAAGTGGCTGTTATGTGGGGACAAATCACCATGTCCCTGTGAGCATGTAGCTGTCCCTGCAGAACAGGGAACTGGTCTGTATATAAAATGTACTTCTCAGGGCTGTCCCGTTGTGGAGCAGCAGCTCAGCAGGCTTAGAACAGCTATGAGGTTGGGGAGAGTTTGCACTGAAGATGGCAAAGAGGAGAAAAAAATTGCAACCCAAGTGCCACAGCTGTTCCCAGGATGATGTGGGGTGACCCAGGGTCCCTTTGCTGTTCATTTAATTCCTCTGCCAGCAGAGCAGGATCAGGAAGCCAAACTTCCAAAGCAGTCCTCAGGATATAGATGTGAACGTGCTGCTGAAATTTAAGAAAGATGCAGCCTTATCTCCTTTGAAAAGCTCATCTGTCTAAAACATCTCTGAGAAAAACCAACGCTTCTAGTGTGTGCATTTAATGTTACAGGCCCAAAATAAGATATTCTTCCCCCCACCATCACAAGTCATCTATCTTTAAAAATAAAACCCTGTTCAATCATTTCCTCTCTGTCGTGTGATCTTCAGCTCTGCATGTCACCATGGCTTGTACCATCAGTTAATGTTCCTTCTAAAATTTGTAGCTGGGATGAAGCTGTAGATCTGAAAGGTCTTTTAAAAATAGCTTTTCTGTGTTCTGACTCACACTTCACCTGGAACAAGATGGCAAAACTCTGCTTAATGGAACCAGTATTACAGGAAACTCTTAAAGCTGCATTTGATGACCTGTTCTTCTCTGTGCTTGGCCAGGATGGCTGGTTGGCTTTCTCCATGCCTGTAGAACATTGCTGCAGCTTGAGTGAGAGGTTAGGAGGCTTCCAAGTAACCGTTTTTTACTTGCAAGCTTCATGCCTCAATCAAAGCTTGAAGTAGAGATACACATTTTTTTGGAGAATCACAGACATCTAATGCTTCAACAAGGCTGAGTTGGGGTTGGTAAAACCTGGTTTCATGTAGTTGTTGCTGTTCCTCTCATTCCCTGAAGTATGTTCTGGGGCAATCAATGAGGAAGTCTTGCAGCATTTATTAAGAGGAGCAAGTGTACTTGGTAAGGATTGAACTTATAAGCTGATAAAAAAAAAGAGAAACCCTCTGTATTGGGCCCAGCCAATATGGTTGGGATAAAAATTTTGCTCTCTACCAAAGACACTGGGGACAGCCATGACTTTCTGGAGCCTCCAATGTTTGTGGTGGTTGGGAAGAGGGTGCTGGTTAGGTTGACCCACCTGGCAACTGGTCTATTTTGTTGATAATTGCCACAGCTCATCTCTGCCAAGTTCCAAGGTGCTCCTGAGGGTGAAGGGGAAAGGGTCTGGGCAGGCAGTTTGTAAGGTTGGAGGCTTGTGCTGGCTGTGCAGCAGGGCTGCTTCTCCTCTGCAGCAGAGCTCAAGTGGCGTTTAAAAGAGGAAGTCTGCTGGTCAGCAAGAAACCTAAAAATAGGAATAATTATGCCAGAGACAGAAAAGGTAAGAAACACAGTGCTCTAAAACACTTGTGAAATGGAGAGCTGTACTGTGTTATTTTACCAACGAGCCTGTGACCTGGGCAGACTGCTCCTGTCCAATCATCTATTTTCTGGCTCAAGGGATCAGCTCCCAGCTGCTTCACCCACATGAAATAGAGTAGAAGGTTCTTGGAGACGTGCATTTCTCCATGGTCAGATTAGCACATCTCCACAGTGGCGGAAGGGCTAACAGAAGAAATCCATGGTGGCCGTTGGAGCAGAAGCCAGTGGCAGGAGGGGGATTGTAGTTGAACACCAGTTGCCTTCCTCCCTCTTGAGGCCTGTTTTGCCAAGTCACTATTTGTGCCATTATTTCTCTCAGCAGGGCTGATGCAGTCATCAGTGGGAGCTATTAATAGCCTTCAGTTTCTGGGGAAAAAAAAAAAAAACAGGGCTTGAATCCAAGTACACTTGTTTTGTTTGTGTGTAGCCCTTTTTTGAGGAACGTTCAGCAACACAGGAGCCAAGAAAGGGGTTTATGCATTTTTGAGGTGAAGTTCATTTTCTTGGTCTCCCCATGATTTCCAGATGCGTTGCTTTTCTTGAAGCTGAATTATGGCAAACTGTGTAAAATGAAGATATCCTCTAAGTAGGAACCAGTAGAGGAAACCTGTAGTAAATTCTCAGCCTTATTGGCCTCAGAGAACAATGATGGTGGTGGTGCCCAACTCGTGGGCACCTCAGCCAGTTCTCATTGCATTCCAGCTGGGCGTTCCTCTGACAAACACACCCGTGGTGTTACAGCTCTCCTGGCTGCAGACAGACCAACACAGAATGAGTCCAAGTATGCAGGCTGTGGGTTTTTTTAAAGCAAATACATACATTTCTGTGGACACTTCCCTGAATGTTTTTAGATGAAGTACAGTTAGTGTATTGCAGGCATGTGTGCACAGCTTTGAAACCATGGAATGTGCTCAAATGCAGGGAGTTTTCTTGAAAGGGAGAATATATTCCAACTGCAGAGTCTACTCTCTACAGTAACCCAATTTCAGCTTTCATTTTTTGGGCTAAAAGGGTGGGGGAGATGAGGAACTTCTGTTCTACTTTGGATTTCTGCAGTAGGGGTTCCTGTTTCTCTGCCTGCCTCCCCTGGGGCCTGTGCTTATCCTCTTTGCTTCCTCCCTTTCTCAGAGCTCTGTCAGCACAGCCTGGTGCTTCCAGGCTGAGCTTTGTGTTCCACCACCACTACTGAAGTCCCAGGGCACTTGACAAGGACAGTGCTGCTTCCTTTCAGATCAGCTGCAGTGGTTAGCCTTCTGCCCCTCCGGAGGTGAGAGACCAGGAGGGATAGGACCAGCTGGTTTTGTGAATAATATCTAGAAGAATTAGCTAAGGATGACAACAAAAAACTTTATTTCAAAAAAATTATTATGTATTGAAAATATACAGTAGTATTATCACCCTTCTCCTTGCCTCTCTCCCTCCCCCAAGTGCAGGTTAACCCACAGGACATCACAGCAACCAGATTTTAACAATCCTGGTCTCTTTTGTTACTCCTTTTCAGTAGGTCTAAATTCTGTCATCAGCAAGAGAACAACAAAAGACCAGCTTCTTTCTGACTCAGTAGGTATTTAACAAGTCCCAGTCCTCCACAGTGAGGCACAGGTGCTTCTGTTTGGAAGTCCTTTCTCTCTCCTGTTCAGCCAAAGCTCTTTTTTTATTGTTCTTTAATTCATGGCTGCCTGCAACCTCCTTTTTCAAAGGTAAATGGCAATTTTGAACTTTTTCCTTATAAAACTGCAAGTTTCCACATGTTTTTGTTTCTGCCTCCACCAGCTTGCATCTCACTACTTCATCTATTCTGTGTGTCTTGCCATCTACAGAGGAAAAAAAAAAAATAAATCAAGTTTAGATTTTGTGAAAAACAGAATTATGCTGTAAAATACATACTTGGGTCGCAAATTGTTTTGGCCAAGTCAGCCTGGAATACGGACTGCTTCACTGAAATGTGCATAGGAAAAAATAACATTTGTATTTTGGACTCAGAATTTAAAGGAGAAAACTCAGTTATTACACATTGTCCTAAGCTGCTGCCATGGTTTACTACTTCAAGAATTATCCAGCAGCCTAACAAATGAAAAAACTCCAACATGTAATGCAGTTAGATGGCTGAAATTGCACATCTAAGGTGCTATCTTTACTAAAAAGTATGAAAAAATTCCTTGTAGAAAAGAAAAACTTTGGTCTTTATGCAGTTACGTACAGAAGCGCAGAGCCGATGTTCTGGATCTCAAGTTGTCTTGTGGCTTGATGGCCTCCATAACTGCCTGCTCCCACTGCAAGACTGTCTGAAATTACATTTGGAGGAGTTAAATTTTTTTCTTACAAAATTTACAGAAATATCACTGGAAACAACTCTGTTATTCTTTCTTATCTAGTGATTCAATACAATTTCTAGAGAGTAAAAGAGACTTAAAACCCTGTACCTGCTCTGCCCATCCCTCTGTTCTGCAGTTACTATGATCAAATGCTTTCAGAGGCACTTTGGAGTGAACCAGGCCCAGCTGTGTTTGGATCCGCTTGGTAACAGCATTAATGTCCTAGAGACAGGGGAAATGGGAAGAGTCAGAGGGGAAGAACATTTGGTTACACTTGTCCAGTCAACTTAGATGCTCTGTTACCTTGAGACCTGTCCCAGAAATGTCCAAACAATTCAGCTTCTTGAAAGAAAGAAGGTATCCAATTCCCACATCTGTGATTTTAGGGTTACCTGTAAGGTCAAGTAAGGTTAAGCAAGTTGTGAGATGTGGAGAATATCAACAAACTCTTTGTTCCAAAAGCTAATATTGGAACAAGGGGGTTTGGGCTTTTTTTTTCCTTTATAGTATGCTTTATGTTTTGGAAGTGAGTTAAAACTGCCTTTTTCCACCTCATGATCAAAATACATGTTTTTACAATACCAATTCTGAAACTATGAAAGAAACCTCAGTAGCAGGTGGCTGAGACTACAGGTATAACTTGTGCCTTCTCAGAAGTTGCTGATGGAATTTGGGGATGAGTAGCTGACTCACAGGAATAATGAAATGAATTGTATTCCTTCAATATTAAGAAGAATTAGTTCTTTATCAGAAAGGACACAGGTTGCTTGTAGTATGAACCTATGAAGGACTTACAAGACAAGTCTAAGACCAAGAGATTCTCAAGGCCCTTTTTCAGCACTCGTACGGGCGCCGTCATCCTGCGCAGGCCTGCATCTGATAAGGAGTTGTCCTTCAGGAGAAGCTGTTTTACACTGGGAGAAGAGATAAAAAAGCATAGTTTATACTCGAGCTTTGCAAAATGTCCTAAAGCTCAATGTCAGGAGTCTGGCTTCTTCCTGTGTCAACCCTCCAGTCCAGTAAAAAGCAGCAGGGTTAGCAGGACTACCAAATAACTTGACGTTGCTCCTGCTAGCTCAGCAGAAGCACTTCCTTGACCAGCTATTCCCAGAGCTCCAGTGGCAAAATGATTCTGGAGCACAAGCATTTGCTATCAGAGACAGTAAGTTTGTTTAGACGCTGAAATAATTTAAACCAAGGCTGCCAAACTTGGCTCCACTCCAAACTGAAAAGAGAAAAATGCTTGGCAAAAGGGAGGAGAGGACAGATTTGGTAAGAGATCTGACAATGATGTTATGCAAGCAATGGGGTATTGATTTCCTACTTATTGATGTTCTACTTTTTAATCTTAAGTGCCAAACAAAATTACAAAATTAATTTAACAAAATGTTAATTAGGTAAATATTCAACTTGCTGCTTGCAGAAATCTTCACCTGGAATGCTGGTAGGTTAAAAAAAAAAAGGCTGATAAAGTTCCTTATTAAAAAAGGAAATAAAAGCGTAAAACTGTTCCAAATGTTGCAGTTTTTTACCTGGCAAGTGGAAATTGCAAACAGGTGATTTAAAAAACATGAGACAGTACATTATCTTGGACATTTGCTGGACCTTCCACAATTCAGTATGTGCTTTAAAATCACCTGCTTTGGTACAGTATATTCTGAATTTGTTTGCCTCAAGAATGGGTTTAGGAACAACCAAAATCTTCAAACTTACGCAAGTGGAAGTTTCCTTTAAAGCCACAGCCTGATTCCTTGAAATGCTTAGTGACAGGAAAAGAGAAGTGTCATTTTTAGCTACGTGTCAAGAAATTGGTACCTAGACAGAGCCTCTTTGGTGAGGTGTTCCAGCAGCTCGTGTTCATCTCCAAGTTTACAACAGGAGAGATCCAAACATGTCAGCTCCCGGAAAGACTTAATTTCTTCCAGCTTTTCAGAGATAACCAGGTATCTGCAAAGAGGGGGGAAAAAAAAACAACATTAAGAGTCCTATGATCTCAAGTGTCAAAAGCCCTAAGGCAGAAATTTCTTTTAAGTACCTATGTGAAAATTGACAAAAATTAGCCAGCAGTCCTAACCACCTTTTTATGTGCAGTCTGCACAACACACCTGAGTTCCCAGTCTTCTCCTTCAACAAATGTCATGGGTTTGCTTTGACTCAAAATATTGGACTAACAAACAAGACTTTATCTTGCAAACATTGCAATTAGGGACTTCTTTGCAGATTATTATTGTATTATTTCAGAATAACGCAAAGAAACTTCACAAACTGCTCTTCCTCAACATCTAGGAAGTGTGTGGACAAACTGATGCTCATCCAGGTTTAAGATCTACTTCAAATGTATCAGGGTAGCTTGTCAAATGGCAAAGTTTTCCTTTCTGGGTAAGTAAGTAAGATACTCCACTAGCCAAAAGTCCTACAGGACACCTGCAGGCCTCCAGCTAGAGCTGTGACTACACCCCAGGCAGTAGTTCCTCTGAGTTCCTTTTTCAGCTGCGTTGGTTCCCTGGTCTGATTCACTCCACAGCCATGCAAACATCTGTGCTGGAATTATTCAGTAGGAGGTTCAGAGCTGGGAACAAACCACTAAAGAATGGCATGCAGTAATATGCAGTAAGAAGCACGTAGCAGTCACTGCCTCATCAATCTCCCCTGCATCTATTTCTTACTGTCCCCATGGTAAGATGAACTCTGAGGTCAGCATCTTCACTGCTGAAATGAGGGGTGCTTACTAGTTTGACCCCTCCAGGAACACCTCTTTGGTGTCTTGTTTGCAAATAGGGGATCTGGATATCCTCCCACTGCAAGGAGACCTGTCAGACTAGCCCACCAAATCCCTTTGCCATGCAGTTCAGCTGTGCAGCAGGCAGGAAGTGAGAGTGCAGGCCAATTCTTTAGAGATACTACTAGTTCAGGGGGGCTGTGAAGATAAGAGTGGGCTCTGTTAGAAATACGATTCATCGGAAAATGCTTTCATATTTTATTTCCTGGATTTCAAAGACCCTATAACTTAACTCAGCTTTCTGTAACAGCAAAAGATACCAGAGGTAACACGTCTGAATTAAGCCCATAAAATGTACCTGTACTAAAGACAAAAAGGGATTAGGTTTAAAAGATAAAACAAAGGATAATTGACCCCTGCTCAAACATTCCAACTGTGCTCAAAGCACCTCTGGCACTTCAGATGAATATGCCTGTACTTCGATTGTAAGCTGGATAAACCATCCCTTTTCCAAAAGTACAGACAGAGGACAGACTGCTTATATTACTGAGGAAGACTCAGTAGGAGCAAGACTTTAAAAACAGAATCCAGTTTTAAGCTTGGTAAGACTGTTCTAGTGAAAGACAATGTGGACATTGAAAAGGTGGAAAAAATGGTGCTGGACTCTCACCAGAACCTTGTTAAAGCACATTCAATGTGGGGATAGGAACAACAATAAACTAAGGTAAAACCTGCCTGACTTCAAAGCCTGTAAGTTGCCTATAAGACTGTATCTTCTTTTGAGCCCCCAAAATGAACCAGAATAGCAAGCTTATAGTAAATAAACTCAGGCAGTTGGCAGGGCAGTATTTTATCTGTACAGTCAGCTAAGTATGCTGAAATGGTTATGAACAGCAATTACAAAAACCTCCAAGAAATCCAGGAGAAGGCATTAAGCACACAGATTGCTATGGAAGTGCTGATTATTATTGTTAAAAAATAGTTGCAGGTTTAATCCTTCACATAAAATCCCTTTTTTTTAACACAGATGAAGTGTATTACCTGTATTTCCTCAGAAGGAAACCAGGCACTTGTAGGAAAGGAATCACAGAATAACAGAAACACTTTGGAAAAGACCTTCAAGGTTATCAAGTCCAACTGTTAACCCAGCCCTGCCAAGGCCACCACTAAACCATGTCCCTCAGCACCACATCTACATGGCTCTGAAAATCCCTCCAGGGATGGTGACTCCTCCACTTCTCTAGGCAGTCTGTTCCAGTGCTTGGCAACCCTTTGGTGAAGAAATCTGTCCCAATAGCTGAGCTAAACCTCCCCTGGCACAACCTGAGGCCGTTTCCTCTCAGCTTAAGGGGAATGGGACAAAAAGAAGCAAGCAGAAGAGTGAGACAAGGCTCAGGTCATTTCACTAAACTTGGGTTGCATCGTAAGGCCTAAGAGATTTTTTATTATTATTATTTTTGAGGGAAGATAACGTAAGGCACTGAGTGTGCCAGCAGAAGGCACCAGCAGGCAGTACGTGTTACACAGACACTCACCCGTTCCGCAAGCATAAGGAACGCAGCACCAAACTGCCATAGGCCTCGGTGAACTTCTGCAGGGCCCTCAGCCCCGTGACTGGTTCTGTGAACTTCTGCCTCGCTTCTGCAGCCGAGAAGAGCTTTTCAGCAATCTGCTCCGGGAAGCCAATCAGCGAGTCAACGCGGTCGACGTTGTCCGAAATGTAGCCCAGCGCGAGGCTGAACAGGGACTTGGCCGAGTACCGGAGGTTCCCCTCCCTGGTGTACGTGAAGATGAAGTGCTCGGTCCTCTGCCTCCTGGCCCTGTCGTCCTCCCCGTTCATACAAAGCTCCACCGAGAATCCCCGGGAAAACAGCCTGAAAGGCGCTGCTTTCACCCCGCTCACCAAGTGCAGCCTCCCGCCCTCCCGCACGTATACGGGCCCCGCATCCGAGCC